>NC_025998.2:111353967-111495285 GCF_000442705.2 Elaeis guineensis
GTTTAGGAGCTGTGTACAGTCATGCATGTTCAATTTAGCAAAACCTTGGCTAGGATAGTCTTTGTGAGGAGTCACAGGACTGTTTGAGTTGAGCATTGATTCGGATGATCTGATCAGGGTTGACAGTTTAACCCTGAGTCATCCTAAAACAGGGGTCAAAAAGATGAATTATATAGTAACCATATTCATGTAGGTTCTAAGTGTTGCGATTGTGACTCTTCAACCATCCAGACATTGGGTACCATTGCTAGATGGTCACTCGATTAGTACAGGAATTGATTCCTGTGCTACCGATTAGGTTCGAACCTGCGGGGTCACACACAAGTGGTTTCCTATCTTGATCTGATGACTGATGTAGAATCTTACATGTTTGGACTCAATGATCAAGAATTAGGATTCTCTGATCATGAGTTCCACACATTATGGGATCGGGGTCAAGATCCCACTGGTTGGGACTTTTCGATTAGGGTTACATATCGATGAATTTGATGCCCGATTGCCCATCGAATTTGGACTCAGTATTTATGAGAGATTTGATTAGTTATTGATCGCTATTAACTCAATTTGATTGATAATTATTTTTGGATCAAGTCCAATTGAATTGGATTCAGTTGGGTTTGACCCGTTAGGTTAAGAGTTTGACCTAATCGTCAAGATGGTTTGGTCCCTGATTTGATTGAGGTTGGCTTAGTCAATTTTTGATTTGATTAAGATTTTATTGAGCCTAATTAAGCCTAATTAAGTGGGTTTAAATTAGTCTAATTGGACCTAACTTATTTGGTTCAATTAGGTTGGTTTTAAATAATGAAACCACCTTGACCCATCTCCATGCGCCACCTCACTTCTATGCACCCATTGAATTCATGAGAAGAACTTCTCATGAATTATTTCCTCACGCCAAGCCCTCTCCACGCCCCACTTTAATGTGCCAAAAAAGGATAAGGATGATTGGTTGGCCATTCAAATTCAAAATAAAGTTTGAATTTGAATGGGCAATCAATCTTTGCACCTTATCCCTTTTTTTACACCCCATTTTACATGAAAAAGGTTTCTCATGAAATTACTTCATGCACTATTTAAGCCATGCCTCATGCCTTTAGTGGATAAGGATGATTGGTGTCCATTTGAATTCAAAATTTGATTTGAATTCAAATGTGCAATTACTCATCTTTATCCTTTCTTTTGGATAAGACATTTGAGGTGGTTATAAAATGAGGAGAAGAGTGGGTGTGCAAGAAGAAGATTTTGAAGAAAATTCTGGGCATGAGAAGTCTTGTGCGTGAGAAGAAAGTCTATATCCTTCCAAGAGAAAAAAAAGAAAAGAAAAAAGTGGTGTAAGGTTTCCGGTGAGTTCCTAGAGTTTAGCCTGGGGTTTGGGAAGTGAGAAGTGAGTTACGAGTGTTGTGAGCCCATAAAATTTAGCAAAATCTTCAACATCCTCTTCAAGCACGTCTTTGATGATCTGGAGTATTCAAAAATCGACAGACATCGATCGAAAGAGTTCGATCAGCATCGGCCGTCAAAAAGACTCTACAACGAGCTAGCACTCGTGAGGAGTCGATCAGACCGAGAGCTTCGTGTGGACGATCCGTAGAGGCCAGACATGTTTGTGTGGCTACATCACGATGATTAGACTCTCCCGAGGGTGATCAAATTACGACGATCTTCTACCCGCACAAAGGTATTATGTTCTGAAACATTATAGTAAAGTGTTTACTGTTCGTATTTGAATTTCAAATTTTAAATATGCATGCTATATATCATATTTAGATCCTAGTGTAGGATAAATTCATGTTAATTAATTAGATTAATTAATAATTTTCGCTGTAATATAGTGATTTTTGAAAAAGTTTTAAAATTACCATTTACCCCTGCATTGAATTTCGTTTCAGTCTTGCCCGTCAATACCTCTTCTTAGTAGCGAAAAAGGGCATTGGTGCTTCAACCGCAAAGCAACTTATTTCTTGGGTGCCATGGATCCAACAATCTCTCGATTGGAGGTGGATTAGGGGTTTAAAGGAAAGGTTTTTAGGATTCCTAAGGTTTTGAGGTTGGTCAGCTAAGATATAAAATCTTTAAAGACCGATCGATCATCCCGTTAAAAAAAAGAATCCCGACAACTTAGTCAGCTCATAAAAATTTTGGGTCGACTAACTAATTAGTCGACTAAAGTTTTCATGCATACAAATGTTAGTCGGCTCAGTCTGGCATAAATCTAAAATTTAAAATTTTAGGGCTAAAAATGATACATGCCTTTTCTGATGCAATTTAAACATGTGTGGTTCAAGAAAATTCATCACATTGAAGCAATCAACATATAAGCACATTTAATAATTTAACAATATGAATCAAATAAATCCAGTTGTTTTCTTATTACACAAAATCTTTCTTCATTTAAAGGTTTAGTAAATATGTCTGCAATTTGATTTTTAGTTGATACAAATTTTAAAAATTATGTCATTATTTTGCACATGATCCCTAATAAAATAATATCTAACTTCTATATGCTTTGATCTTGAATGTAATACTGAATTTTTGTTAGATTTATGGTATTAGTATTATCACATCGAATAAAAATATTATTACAAGTAATACCATAATCTTCTAGTTATTGTTTGATCCATAATAGTTGAGCATAACAACTCCCAGCGGCAATATATTCAGCTTTCACCATAGATAAGACTACTGAGTTTTATTTCTTGCTAAATCATGAGATTAAATTAACTCCTAAAATTGACAAGTACCCCTTGTACTCTTCTTATCTAAACAACAATCAGCAAAATCTGAATCACTATTTAATTAAGTTTAATGAAGATTGTTTTGAGTACCATAAACTTACGTCTTGAGTTTTATTAAATATTTAAATTTTTTTTTAACTACAGCTATATGAGATTTCTTAGGATTTGATTGATAACATGCATACATACATACATTAAATATTATATCCGACCTACTAGCAGTTAAATAAAGCAAGATCCATCATACTTCGATATAGCTTAATCTACTATTTTTCATTTTGGATCTTGATCAAGCTTGCAACTTGTGCTCATAGGGGTGCCACTTCCTCTGACATTCTCTATCTTAAATATTTTTAACATTTTTTTGATGTATTTGTTTTGATTGATAAAGATTTTCTCATTTTGATTGCTTGATCTGGAGTTCAAGGAAGAAGTTTTAATTCTTCCATCATACTCATCTCAAACTCACCCTACATAAGACTAGCAAATTTCTCTACACAAAACTTCATTAGTAGCATCGAATGCAATATCATTAACATATAATTATACAATCAATAAGTCATTTGATTTTTTTTTTATGAATAATATTTTATCTTATTGCCTCTTTTAAAATCATTGTTTAGTAAAAACTTACTCAATCTATCAATATCAAGCCCTAGATGCTTATTTTTATTCATATAAAGCTTTCTTAAGTTTGTATACATGATTGGGCAATTCTTGATTTTCAAAACCTAGAGGTTGTTCTAAATAAACTTCCTCCTCAATCAATCCATTCAAAAATATACTTCTTATATCTATTTGAAAAAGTTTGAAATTATGAAACAAGCAAATGCTAAGAGCAATCTAATAGCCTCAGGTCTATCAACCGATGCAAAGGATTCATCAAAATCAATTTTTTTTTTCTTGATTGTATCCTTGTGCAATCAATCTAGTCTTGTTTCTTATTATGTTATCCTTTTCATCTAGCTTATTCCTGAAAATCCATTTTATCCCAATTATTAAGAAGTTTTTAGGTCTTTCAACTAATTCCCAAATTTTATTTCGTTCGAATTGATTTACTTCCTCTTGTATTGCTAATATCTAATATGGGTCCTTTTCAGCTTCTATTATGTTTTTAGATTCTAAATATGATACAAATATAAAGTGAATTCATTGCTTTCCTAAGTGATGCTCTAGTCTTAGCACCATGAGATAGATCACCAATAATTAACTCCTTAGGGTGTTTGGGATCATACCTTTATTCTTTTAGTAAATTTGATGTACCTTGCTCATCTTGAGGTTGTTGCATATTTTCTTCAACATCTTACTTCTTTTCAAAATTTATTTTTAGGTAAGTTTTTACCAAATCAAATTTTATTAATCTTGCTAATGAATCAATGCTTATATGATCTAGTCTATTATGTCAAATCTAACTAGATTCATTTACTTTACTATTCATAGCAACAAGACATTCAATATTTTTATTTTTAAGTTCATCAAGATCAACAATATAAATATTGCTATGTCTTTTTCCTCTGAAGTTAATGCTTTCATCAAATAAACTAGTTACAATGCGATGAGATGATTTGAATGAAACATTGAAACCTCTATCACATAATTGACTAATGCTAAGCAAATTACACATCAAACCTTCTACTAGCAAAATATTTTCAATACAAATGGAGGGTGTTATCAAGATATTATCGAGATCAATTATTTTGCCCTTACCACTATTTTCAAAAGTTACTACACCTCCATCTTTAGCTTCAACAGAGATAAATTGTGACTTATCTCTCATCATGTTTCTTGAGTATCCACTATCAAGATACCACTTCTTTTAGTTCTCATGGATGCCAAGCATACCTACACAAGTATTCAAGTAAACTTAGGTACCAAGCTAACTTGGGCCTTTCGGGGTTAGCATAAATAGTTTCTTTTGGAATCCAAATTTGCTTTATCTTTGATTTGTTTGAGTTAAATATTTACATTCTACAAATTTATGTCCAATTTATTACATTTGTAACAAGTAATAGTTCTACCATAATTTTAAGATTTTGCATATACTTCTTTAAAATTTTTGCTTCTTAATGGATTATATCCTATATCGATTTTATTGTTGCTCCTAGATTGATTTTGATGATTACAAAATAGATTGAAGGGATACAAATAATTTTAAAATAAAAAAGTCCTTATGCTCTTCAAGGACAAAATCATAATTTCACTAAAATCCTGATTTGATAGTATCATTTGATAGAACAAATGATTTGTAAACTATTGGTAAAAATTTCATTATTTTTGGACTTATATTTTTGAAGTTATGAAGGTTTGAAGTGCATGAGTCGACTCATGAGTCAACTCATGGCACTGTGAGCTGATTGGCACGCAAAAATTCTCCTTGGCACGCTAGTTTTCTGGCTTGGCACGACCTGTGAGTCGACTCATGAGTCGACCCACAAGGCATGAGTCGACTCATGAGTCGACCCCTACTGATTTGAGCCAAGAATTTCCAGAAACGCATTCTCTGGTAAATGCAACAGAAGTCGACTCATGAGTCGACTCCTGATGCATGAGTCGACTCATGAGTCGACCCCTGCGATGGAAATTCAGCAACGACTATTTTTTGCCCATTTTAATTACCTTTTATGCTTCCTAAAATTGCTCTAACGACTCTTTATCTGCCTAAATTGTTTTCTCTTGCTTTTAATTCTATAAAATGCTTGAAATGGTGAAAGAAATTACAGATTAAATAGCAGATCAAATTGGAGAGAAAATAGAAGATCAATCGGCAGATCAAAAGAGAGATAAAATTCATTGAGAGGATCCACGAGATAATTGAGAGAAAAAGAAAAGAGGATCCAAAATCCACACGAGAGATTGTGAAAGAGATTCAAGAGCTTTCAAAAGAGGATCTTTCAAGCCTATTGTTCAACCTTGATCTAGAGATCTTCCAAAGCTTTCAAGAGATCTTCAATCAACAATCAACCTCTTCTCAAGCATTCATTCAAGCGTTCATCCACTTTGAGAAAATCTGAAAAAGGGTTCTTCATTTGAGTAAAGTTTTTATTGTTATATTCGCTCATTTAAAGGAGCTGTTATTGTATTAATCTGTGCTCAAAATTTTCTAACTCTTTGTGAGTTTTTGTTCTTATTTTTGGAGGATTTCCAAAACAAGGAAAGGTTGATCCGAACCTAAATCGGAGTATTTTGGGTTTACTTGTACCCGAAAACAAGTGATCTAGCTTGGGATAGCTAGTGTCGGAGTTTCGACATTTTGTATTCTGGTTGAATACAAGTATAGTGGATTGAAATTCTCAAGTAGGAGCTTGGGGAGTGGATGTAGGTGCAAGGTTGGCACCGAACCACTATAAATCCTTGTGTTTGTGGTGTGCTTTATCGCTTTACCTTATTTCTTTATTATATCCTTGCATTTCTGCTTCAGGTAATTAATATTGAATTAAAATCTTTGTCTTGTTCATCATAAGTAATTAATTAAGTCTAATTTTTTAGAAACCCAATTCACCCCCCCTCTTGGGTTGCATAGCTGGGCAACAAGTGGTATCAGAGCCCGGTGCTCTAGCCCTTCTTTGATCTAACAATCAAAGAGCCAAAGATCTATGGCAACCCATGTTGGTACTTCTCTAGCCGAGGGGCAATCAACAAACTGACCTCCACTTTTCAATGGGTCTAATTACACCTATTGGAAAGCTCGGATGAAGATTTTCATACAAGCACTCAACTATGATATGTGGAGTATCATAGTGAATGGTCCTCACACACCCACCAAGATTATAGATGGTGAGGAGTCAACCAAACCTGAGAAAGAATGGGATGAGGTTGACAAGAAATTGGCACAATTAAATGCCAAAGCCATGAATGTTCTTTATTGTGCACTAGATGCAAGTGAATTCAATCGCATTTCTACTTGTGCATCTGCTAAAGAAATATGGGATAGGTTAGAAGTAACCCATGAGGGAACAAATCAAGTAAAAGAGTCTAAAATAAACATGCTTGTACATAAATATGAATTGTTTAAAATGGAGCATGATGAGTCCATAACTGCTATGTTTACTCATTTTATTGATATAATTAATGGTTTGAAGAGTCTTGGCAAATCTTATACTAACAGTGAACTTGTAAGGAAGATTCTCAGGTCACTGCCAAGAACTTGGGAAGCCAAGGTGACTGCCATCCAAGATGCAAAGGACTTGAACACTCTACCTCTAGAAGAGCTTCTTGGATCCTTGATGACTCATGAACTTAGCATGAAGCAACATCAAGAATATGAAGTCAAAAAGAAAAGAACCATTGCCCTCAAATCCACAACTTCGCCTGATTATGAAACAGATGACACTGAAGATGAAGAACAGGATGAAGAGATGGCATTCATCATCCGAAAATTTAAGAAGTTTCTAAGAAAAATGAAACAGGAGATGAGAAAGAAATTCACAAAAGGGGAACAAAGCAAAGAAAAAGAGAAAGATCAACCCCTTACATGCTACGAGTGCAAGAAACCGGGACATTTCAGATCCGAATGTCCACAACTGAAGAAAGGTCCCAAAAAGTTCAAAAAGAAGGCAATGATGGCGACTTGGAGTGCGAGTGATGATTCAAGCTCCGACGAGGAAACCTCAACAGAACAAGCCAACCTGTGCCTGATGGCACACAAAAATGAGGTAACTTCTGAATCCACTAGTGAATTCACATTTGAAGAATTGCATGAAGCATTCTATGATTCAATTGATGAATTAAAGAAACTAGGGAAGAAAAATAAAGAACTGAAATTGGAAAATCAGTCCTTAGTGAAACAAGCTGAAAATCTTTCAATTGAAAAATTCACCTTGATTCAAGAAAATCAAAACTTAAAGGATAAAATTAACAAGCTGAAATCTATAGTAGATAAGTTCACCTTAAGTTCAAACAAACTAAATATGATTCTTGATAATCAGAAAGCTATATATGATAAGGCAGGACTTGGCTATAAACCTCTGAAGAAACAAAAATTTCTGAAGGATATTTATGTAAATTATTCAAGTAACAAGTCTACAAATATTACTTGTTTCAACTGTGGTAGGATAGGACATAAATCATACACATGTCTTATTAACAAATATGCAAACACAAAGAAAATATGGGTTCCAAAAGGAACCATTCTGACTAACCTGAAAGGACCCAAGAAAGCTTGGGTACCTAAGACAGAAACTTGACCTTTGCTTGCAGGTGTGTCTAGCATCTCAAGAAGGAAACAGGAAATGGTATCTTGACAGTGGATGCTCGAGACACATGACTGGTGATGAATCACAATTCATCACGCTTGATGCTAAGGATGGAGGGATGGTCACCTTTGGAGATAATGGCAAAGGAAAGATCATCGGGATAGGTAACATTGGTATCACTCCCTCCAAATACATTGAGAATGTTTTACTAGTTAAAGGTTTAAAGCATAACTTACTTAGCATTAGTCAATTCTGTGATAAAGGGTATAAAGTAGTTTTTGAATCATCTGTTTGCATTGTGACTAGTCTTATTAACGATGGCATTAAATTTATAGGACATAGGCATGACAATATTTATATGATAGATTTGAATGACTTAGCCAAATTAGACATGCAATGCCTAGTATCCTTGAATGCTAAAATCAATGAGAATAGTTGGCTGTGGCATCGTAGACTTGCACATATCAGCATGCATTCTCTTTCAAAATTAATTAAGAAAGATTTAGTTCTCGGTTTGCCAAAACTGAATTTTGAAAAGGATAGAATCTGTGATGCATGCCAATTAGGTAAACAAACTAGAGTATCATTTAAATCCAAAAACACTGTTTCAACTTCTAGACCATTAGAGCTCTTACATATGGACTTATTTGGACCAACAAGAACCACCAGTCTAGGAGGAAAACGATATGGCTTTGTAATTATAGATGATTACTCTCGTTTTACTTGGGTTTTCTTTTTGGCTCACAAAAATGAAACTTTTCATATTTTCACTAAATTTCATCGAAAAGTCTCTAATGAAAAAGGTTTTTCAATTCAAAATATTAGAAGTGATCATGGAACTGAATTTGAAAATCAAGATTTTGAAAATTTTGTGATGAAAATGGAATTGGCCATAACTTCTCTGCTCCTAGGACACCCCAACAAAATGGGGTAGTTGAAAGGAAAAATAGAACCTTAGAAGAAATGGCCCGTACCATGTTGTGTGAAAGCAACCTTCCAAGATATTTTTGGGCGGAAGCAATTAACACAGCATGTTACATTTTAAATCGTGCTTTAATTAGACAATTTTTAAAGAAAACCCCCTATGAACTTTGGAAAGGAAGAAAACCAAATATTGCATATTTTCATGTTTTTGGTTGCCGATGTTTTGTATTAAATAATGACAAAGAAAAACTTAGTAAATTTGATGCAAAATTAGATGAAGCAATCTTTCTAGGTTACTCCTCTACTAGTAAAGCATTTAGAGTTTTCAACAAAAGAACTTTAGTAGTTGAGGAGTCCATACATGTTGTTTTTGATGAATCTAACGATCTTCCTTCAAGGAAGAATGAGGGTGTTGATGATGCAGATCCACTAATAGAAGGTATGAAGGAGATCACTTTGAAAGATTCAGCAACTCCAGAAGACAAGGATCAAGAAGACAAACAAGATGAGAGAGGTGAAGAAATTCAAGAATAATCTCAAGGTACAAATGACCTACCCAAGGAATGGAGGTATGTTCACAACCACCCTAAGGAGTTAATTATCGGTGATCCTATGCATGGGGTAAAAACACGTTCTTCACTTAAAGATGTACTTAATCATTGTGCTTTTGTATCTCAACTTGAACCTAAAACTTTTGAAGAAGCTGAAAATGATCATAACTGGATTAATGCTATGCAAGAAGAACTTAATCAATTTGAAAGAAATAATGTTTGGACCTTAGTGACAAGACCTAAAGATTATTCAATAATTGGCACAAAATGGGTCTTTAGAAACAAATTAGATGAGCATGGAAATGTAATTAGAAATAAAGCAAGACTGGTTGCTAAGGGATATAATCAAGAAGAAGGAATTGATTTTGATGAAATCTTTGCACCTGTTGCTAGATTAGAAGCTATTAGACTTCTACTTGCATATGCTTGCTTTATGAAATTCAAATTATTTCAAATGGATGTTAAAAGTGTATTTTTAAATGGTTATATCTCTGAAGAAGTATATGTAGAACAACCCCCTGGATTTGAAAATCATGCTTTTCCTAATCATGTCTTTAGATTAAATAAAGCTTTATATGGATTAAAACAAGCACCTAGAGCATGGTATGAAAGGCTAAGTAAATTTCTACTAAATAATGGTTTTACAAGAGGTAATGTAGATACAACCCTATTAATTAAAAGAAATCAAAATGATATGCTAATTATACAAATTTATGTTGATGACATAATTTTTGGGTCTACTAATGAATCCCTTTGTCAAGACTTTGCTAAGCTTATGCAGGGAGAGTTCGAGATGAGCATGATGGGAGAACTCACCTTCTTTCTCGGACTCCAAATCAAACAATCAAAAGAGGGAATCTCCATCACCCAAAGCAAGTACACCAAGGAACTACTCAAAAGATTTGGAATGGAGAACTGCAAACCAATTGGCACACCAATGAGTCCCTCATGTAAGCTTGACAAGGATGATGAAGGTAAAAGTGTAGACTTAAAATACTATAGAGGTATAATTGGTTCATTACTATATTTAACTGCAAGTAGGCCTGATATCATGTTTAGTGTTTGTTTATGTGCTAGATATCAATCTAATCCTAAGGAATCTCATTTGAATGCTGTTAAAAGAATCCTTAGATACTTAAATGGTACTCAAACTCTAGGGTTATGGTACTCTAAGGACTCACAAATTAATTTATTAGGATATTCAGATGCTGATTTTGCTGGATGTAAATTAGATAGAAAAAGCACAAGTAGAACTTGCCAATTTCTTGGAGTTAACCTAATCTCATGGTTTAGCAAGAAACAAAATTCGGTGGCACTGTCTACGGCTGAGGCCGAATACATTGCAGCCGGTAGTTATTGTGCTCAAATCTTGTGGATTAAGCAACAACTCGAAGACTTTGGAATCAAACTTAATAAAACACCAATAAGATGTGATAATATAAGTGCCATAAATCTATCTAAAAATCCAATACAACACTCAAGATCCAAACATATTGAAATAAGACATCATTTCATAAGAGAACATGTTCAAAATAAAAATATAATTCTTGAATATGTTTGCACTGAAAATCAATTAGCTGATATCTTTACAAAGGCCCTTAGTGAGGATAGATTCTGTGAAATTAGGAGAAATCTAGGAATTCTAGATCCATATGCCTAAACTTCTCTTAATTGATATCAAATATTCTTAGAGCCCAATTTCCAACAACCATCCTGGTCCCAAAAGCTCAAATTTATCATTCTAAAAACTTATCATTAAGCAAAATTCCTTCACCCAAAATTTCGAATTTTTTTGGAATTTATTTGTATTTTTTCTGAATTTCTGAACTTCATGAGTCGACCCCCATGAGTCGACTCAATGGCAAACTTGTAAATCCCACCAACTTTCAACGGGTTCATTGTTTTTATAAGGGTTACTGTTTGTGAGACGACTCATCTTCCCATCGTCCTTCTTCCAAAAGCCGTCTTCTCAAACTCTTTTTGCTCCAAATCCAAGGATTAATTTCGAGACAATTCTCCCTCCTCCTCTCCACCAAAAATTGTCACCTTAGAAAGGAACTTTTCGGGTTTTCTCGCATTGCTTGGCGCGGTTGGAACGTGCCCTAGCACTTCACCAATCTTCCAAAATCCGCTTCTTTTCTCCACCAAAATCCCTCTTTATTCTCTTGTGATCCCTCCTCCACTGAATTCAAGTCTCCTTGCCTGCTACTATAGTGGATATGGCTCCAAAGATGAAGCTTCCCCAAAGAAGAAAATCAAACCGTGAGCCTGAAGAAATTGTCCGAAAGAAAAGGCATGCTCAGTCTTCAACTGCTCCAACTCCAGTTTCAGTACCTGCTCAAGGTCCCTCTCAATCCTCCATAAGTCCCAGTGTAAATCCTCTTTCTGATAGAAAAGTAGAAACCAGGAAAAATATAGATTTTCGGTTCTTTGAGAAAGAAGGTTTTACTTTTGCAAGTAAAATTAAAAATCAAGGATGAAAACTCTACTGCTCCCTTAAGGAAGTCACCTATGTTGACCTAGTTAGAGAATTCTACCAGAACCTACATTATGGAAACGGGTCAGTGACTTCAACAGTCAAGGGAATTGATATCTGCTTGGATTCTAGAATATTGGGAGAAATACTTCAGTTGCCTAGTGAAGGATACTCATATATGGAACTCCCAATTAAAGAAGAGGGGATCAGAATTATTTTAGGAGAAACCTATTCAGGAAGTTTAAACAAATTGGAAGCAAAGATTTTGTCCATTGAGATGAGGGTCCTGCATCAGATGGTAACAAAGCTCTTCTTTCCTAGGAGTGGTAGACATGACTTACTTTCCAGCAGAGATGTATGTGTCATGTTTCATATCATCACTCAGACCCCCCTAAACCTCCCTGCACTTATGATAGAGGCCATGAGAGAAACTTTGAACAGATCCAAAGCACACTTGCCTTATGGTATGGCCCTTACTAGAGTATTTAGGAGGTTTGGAGTTAGCTGTGAGGGGGAGGTACCTACCAAGCTCTCACATGTGGACACTTTTAACCAACACAGTCTGCACCGAATGGGAATTACAAAGACTGATGGTGGTTGGATCAAGAGCTCTGAAGAAAGAGCTGAGGATAGAGCTGAAATAAGAGCTGAGGACAGAACTGAAGGCAGAGTAGAAGAAGAAGGCCCATCTTCTCCTGTACATGACTTCAGGGCAGCTTCACCAGATACCCAGTTCATTCCTGATACTGAGGCTGGCCCTTCAGAGTTTACTAGGATGCCCACACCAGTGTATCAGTCAGAGAGCAGAGCACCTCATTCAGAGTTCAGACTGGCTGACGATCAGATAGAGCATATATCACAGCATGTGGCTTCTTTGCTGTCTAGTCAGTGGGGTAGTACTTCTTTTGCACCTGGAGCCTCCTCTTCTGATCAGACCATTACTCCCCACATCTCCACTGTGTTTCAGATGATTTCAGATCAGTCCATCAGGATACAGTAGCTTGAGGACACAGTCTGGAGACTGACTGGCAGAGTTCTTGACTTGCATGGGCAAGTCCTTGCATTGGCCCATCCCAAGCCACAGGAGTCAACTATTGAGGTCACAGACCTCACTGCAGAGGCTGGCAGACTCAGAGGAGCACTAGAAGGTGGATATGAGCTACTGAGGAAAGAGATCCGAGGATCGAGTGAGCATGCTACCACTCAGTTCACTGTTCTACTTCAATCTGTTTCCAGAGCACTGAACGTACTTGATTCTATCAGACTCACCCTTTCTGTTCAGTCCTTAGCATCTCAGCGTTCTCAGCCTCCCAGTTCATCTCGTTCTCCTGCTCGTGCCAGAGGCAGACGGGGTAGAGGATGCACTTCTGATCCATCAGCTTCTCATACCATATCTGATGACTCTGATCCATGATTTATCTTGATCATTACTAGGTCCTAGGAGTTAGTATCTTGTTCTAGGATCTGTACCTTGGGGCCATGTATTGACAATTAGCTGGTTGATTTTTATAATATGAACTTGTATTGAAACAATTATGATTTTAATGGAATCATCTTTTACTTATATTTCTACCTTTTTGTAATGATATCGATCGTATTTTGGTTATATATTTTCTTCTTGTTGAAATATTGTCTTCTCTTTGTTGTTTTCAGAAAAAGGAAGAGTTAACCATGTTTGATGATGTCAAAAAGGGGGAGAAATTAAACAAAAACAAAAATTAAAATTAAACAAAAATTAGAGAAATTAAACAAAATTTGGTATCGAAATTTGGTATCAGACAGAAATTAAACAAAAAGCCATCCATAAAAAGCAAAACCATAAATTATGAGCAATTAAAGAAAAATTATGAGCATTTAAAGAAAAAGCAATCAAAACTACAAATTATGGGAAATTAATGAATGAATTGAAAATTTAAAGAACAATATCAAAAATACAATGCTAAACACGATGCTTTACACATGCTCACCTTGATATAACTTTTGAAATTTACCTTGATACTTCTTAAGAAATTTGACTTACTCTGATACACCCTAAAATTTCTTTTAACTTGCTCTGATACATGATAAAATTTAATCTGATACAGTGTGAAAGTTTCTCTGATATATTATAACATTTGCTCTGATACAGTGTGAAATTTTCTCTGATATATTATAACATTTACTCTGATACATTGTAAAATCTTTTCTGATAACATTGTAAAAATTATTGTTCTTGCTCTGATACATTGCAAAATTTATTTCTTTTCTCTTGCTCTGATATATCTTAAGCTTAAAATGAGTTAATACACTTAAGCTCAAAATCAACTTTTAAACATACTTTGGCACACATAATTTTTTTTTAAGCACATAAGTATTTTTTTGCTCTGATGCTAAAACTAAAATCAAATGAGAATGAAATTTTCAAAATAGAGCTCAATCTGATAACAAAAAAATAAGTTTTCTGCTCTAACACCAAAATCACATAATCAAATGAGCATATCTTCAAATCCTTAAGCAAATGGACAAATTATTTTTGCATATGACTATTTATATTACATGTCAAAAGAATCATACTCTTTTCAAGCATATACACCTATAATGCATTCTTTTGAAATTAGTGATTCACATAAATATTTTTGTTCAAATGTTTTGTCATCATCAAAAAGGGGGAGATTGTTGCTCCTAGATTGATTTTGATGATTACAAAACAGATTGAAGGGATACAAATAATTTTAAAATGAAAAAGTCCTTATGCTCTTCAAAGGCAAAATCGTAATTTCACTAAAATCCTGATTTGATAGTATCATTTGATAGAACAAATGATTTGTAAACTATTGGTGAAAATTTCATTATTTTTGGACTTATATTTTTGAAGTTATGAAGGTTTGAAGTGCATGAGTCGACTCATGAGTCAACTCATGGCACTGTGAGCTGATTGGCACGCAAAAATTCTCCTTGGCACGTTAGTTTTCTGGCTTGGCACGACCTGTGAGTCGACTCATGAGTCGACCCACAAGGCATGAGTCAACTCATGAGTCGACCCCTGCTGATTTGAGCCAAGAATTTCCAGAAACGCATTCTCTGGTAAATGCAACAGAAGTCGACTCATGAGTCGACTCCTGATGCATGAGTCGACTCATGAGTCGACCCCTGTGACGGAAAATATCAGCAACGGCTATTTTTTTGTCCATTTTAATTGCCTTTTATGCTTCCTAAAATTGCTCTAACGGCTCTTTATCTGCTTAAATTGTTTTCTCTTGCTTTTAATGCTATAAAATGCTTGAAATGGTGAAAGAAATTGCAGATTAAATAGCAGATCAAATTGGAGAGAAAACAGAAGATCAATCGGCAGATCAAAAGAGAGATAAAATTCATTGAGAGGATCCACGAGATAATTTGAGAGAAAAAGAAAAGAGGATCCAAAATCCACACGAGAGATTGTGAAAGAGATTCAAGAGCTTTCAAAAAGAGGATCTTTCAAGCCTATTGTTCAACCTTGATCTAGAGATCTTCCAAAGCTTTCAAGAGATCTTCAATCAACAATCAACCTCTTCTCAAGCATTCGTTCAAGCGTTCATCCACTTTGAGAAAATCCGAAAAAGGGTTCTTCATTTGAGTAAAGTTTTTATTGTTATATTCGCTCATTTAAAGGAGCTGTTATTGTATTAATCTGTGCTCAAAATTTTCTAACTCTTTGTGAGTTTTTGTTCTTGTTTTTGGAGGATTTCCAAAACAAGGAAAGGTTGATCCGAACCTAAAATCGGAGTATTTTGGGTTTACTTGTACCCGGAAAACAAGTGATCTAGCTTGGGATAGCTAGTGTCGGAGTTTCCGACGTTTTGTATTCTGGTTGAATACAAGTATAGTGGATTGAAATTCTCAAGTAAGAGCTTGGGGAGTGGATGTAGGTGCAAGGTTGGCACCGAACCACTATAAATCCTTGTGTTTGTGGTGTGCTTTATCGCTTTACCTTATTTCTTTATTATATCCTTGTATTTCTGCTTCAGGTAATTAATATTGAATTAAAATCTTTGTCTTGTTCATCATAAGTAATTAATTAAGTCTAATTTTTTAGAAACCCAATTCACCCCCCCTCTTGGGTTGCATAGCTGGGCAACATTTATCAAAAACCATCTTTTGATTATTAATCAACATTTATAATTTTTCAAAACTTAGCATGAATCTATCTACTATAGAAGTTATTCATCTTGTAAGGATTCATTCTTTTCATTCGATTCATCTAGCTTACTTTGTAATTCCTTCATATCTTCTTTCATTTTAGCTTTATCCTTACTTAAGGTTTGATTCTCTTTCTTTAGTTCTTTATTCTTACGAGATATCTTCTTAAAATCATAAAGTAAATCATTGAAAGCATCATATAGTTCTTCGAATGTAAATTTAAAAATTGAATCATCATTGTTTACCTCATCCTCCAATGCCATAAGGCAAAAGTTTGCCTCTTCTTTCCTTTGACATTCTTCCTCACTTGAAGAAGAATCCTCATCATTGCTCTATGTTGCTTTTAGTGCCTTCTTTCTTGACTTCTTGGAGCTTTTCTTTAGAAATGGACAATCCATCCAGAAATATTCAGACTTCTTACATTCATAGCAAAGAGGTTGCTCTTTTTTCTTCTCTTTCTCTTTGCTAACATCTCCCTTGCTGTACCTTCTTCTTGGTTCAATTTTTTTTCTTTCTCATGAACTTCTTGAACCTTCTTGCTATCATGACCATCTCCTCATTATTTTTTGAATCTTCTTCGGAGTCACTCTTTTTCTCATGGATGACAGCAGCTTTAAGGGCAATAGACTTCTTTTTCTTCACCTCTTCTTTTTTCTCTTGATTCATATTCAACTCATGGGTCATGAGTGAATCAATCAGCTCCTCCAATGTAAGATTATTTAAATCCTCCACCTCTTGAATGGCAGTCACCTTTGGCTTCCAATTTTTTGACAAAGATCTAAAAATTTTACGTACATCACTATTAGTATAATCTCTTCCAAGACTCTTTAAACCATTCAAAATATCAGTGAATCTTGTGAATATTTCAATGATTGTTTCATGTGGTTCCATTTTAAATAGCTTATATTTATGTACCAACATATTTATCTTTATTTCTTTGACTCGATTAGTACCCTCATGGGTGACTTCAAGTCTATCCCAAATCTCTTTGATGGATAAACATGTTGATATCCTATTGAATTTATTTGCATCTAAAGCACAATATAGAACATTCATTGCTTTAACATTAAGTTGAGCTAGTCTCTTGTCATGTTCATCTCAATTTTTTTCAGGTTTGAAGATGGACACTCCATCAATAGTGATTTTGGGTGTGTGTGGTGTTAAAAATTATGTCTCAAAATCAATCATCAGCCTGTTGATGATTGTGCTCATATTTATAAATTATATATAATTTTTTTTAATAAAAAATATTTGACTTTTTCATCATATTTTGTCCATCTTTTTTGAACTCCTATATTATGATGAAGTCCTTAGGGCTATATTTAATTGACAAAAGAAGATTTATCATTTAGTCCTTAAAACATGATCGCAATCAAATGATATACTATTAATAAGACGATAGCGATATTGAGTATAGATCGTTGTGTGCCATATGGGTTAGTTGTCCTTTTAACTAAAGAGTGTGGAGATAGTAGTATGGCATGCAGATGGAATGTAAGAGTACATTTACATCGAAAGTGATCAATTATCAAGCACTCTGCTGTCAAGAGTAGCTCACGAAGGGTATGGGTATAAGTATCCCTCTGATCTAAGATTATCATGATGACTTGTAAGCAACTCACTGTACTTTGATACTGGACCAATTGAATTTCTAATTCAATGATGAAAGATTTTTGAGCACAGTCAAGTACTTATTAAGTCAGTATATGAGTCAAGATGGGATTGATCCCTCTGAATACATAGGAGTTAATACATCAGTGTATTTTAATTTAGTAAAACTTTAGCCAGATTAATCCATATGATGGATTTGAAAGGTTGAAATATAATATGGTCAACTATTTTAGGATTGACAGTTAAATCCTAGATCACCTTAAGTATTAGGATCAAAGGGGTGAATTATACGGTAACCATACATCAGCAAGTTCTAGAATATTGCTTTACAATCTTTCGGCCTATCTGGATGTCAGATCCCATTGCTAGATGGATACATCGATTAGTATAGAAAGTTATTCTTATGCTACCGACTTAGGTTCAAATTTATGGAGTTACACACATTAGAAGATTCGATCTGATCTGATGACTGAAGAGTCCCACTGGATTGAGACTCTAGTGAAGGTCCCACTAGACTGGGAAGAGACTCTAGTGAAGGTCCCACTAGACTGGGACTCTGAAGGAGAGTCCTACTAAACTGAGACTCTACTGTTAATGAAAAATTTATTAATAATTAAATTGCTAATTGACTAAATTTGATTGAGCAAAGAGGTTTAGATCAAGTCTAATTAAATTGGATTCAGTTTGACTTAGATTGGGTTTGATGTGATCAAGCCTAATTGTAAGAGAAACTTGTTCTCAATTTGATCAGAATTTGGGTTTGATTAATTTCTAATTAGGTTAGAAATTTATTGAAATAATTATATTTCTAATTAGATTAAGATCCTTCCTCTCATTGGGTTCAAATCAGAACTGATTTGATTTGGAATCAAATTGGAAATGAAGAGTCCCAGCCAACTGGGACTCTCTCCCTTGTGCAAGCCCTAGGTCCCACGCCATCTTCTTTAACGCAAAATAGATTTTGCATGAATTTTTTGGGTGTGAGATAGGAGGGCATAAAGAGGGGTGAGTGGCAATCCTGATGAGTCATAGTCCTTATCTCCTTCCTGATTTAAATTCGATCCGAATCAAAGATAAAAAAAATAAGAAGAAAAGAGATCCATTTTGTTTAGAAAGTAGGATGGTGCTAAAATAAATTTCCCTATGTGCGTTGGAATTTTTGGTAGGCATGAGAAAGATCTGATTTCTTCCTCACACCATCACAAAAATTGACAAAAATTAGGATGCCCCATATGGATGTGGCGTGGAGATGTTTGATGCCTCCTCCAAACCCTAAACCCTAATGCCTTACTATAAATAGGGGGTCAATAGTTGGACGCCCATATATGAGATCTAGTTGAAAGTTGTTTCTTCTATATTACTCTCTCTTCTCTTCTCTTCCTCCATTAATTCTTCTTCCTCTCTAGAGCATCTAAGATATCAAAAGAAGAAGAAGAAGAAGATCAGCTTTCAAAGATCCTTGTGAGCTAGCACTCACAAGGAGCATGATCAGCATCCATTCTTCGTGTAGATGATCTGTAGAAATCAGACACCTTTGTATGGCTGTGAGCAACCTAAAGGAACTCTAATCCACATGATACACTTGTGGAGATCAGCAACTCGTGCTTCGGTAACGAGTTCTGAACTCATTAGATCAGGTTTGGTTAGATCTAAGGGTTAGATCTAGTCTACAGAATCGATATGATCGATGCAGATTTTTATTTTTTTAGATCTTAATCTCATATTTAATCATATCATAGATTTTGACATGGTAGTTTAGATTAGATCTTATATATGTAATATAGGTTAAATTATTTAATCTATCAAGATTTGCTATAAAATTTTAAAATTGCATGTATAGAACTGTCAGTATTTTCTTCAATTGGTATCAAAGTCTCATTCGATATGATATGATTTTATATGTATTTAAATCTGATTTTATGTTGTTTAGATTAGGTCTAAATAAGTTTTATTTTTAGATCTGATATTTGATCAACCTGTACATGTTAGATTAGATGATTTGAGTAGCAAAATATTCGGATTGAATAATTACCAGACCGTCCGATCATAGGAGCAAGTAGGGTTACATGACCCTCTCCTTCCATTCAATGAGGTACTCTTATGGCATGTAGGGGTGCCACTATGAGGTCTCATGAAGAAGAATATGAAAAGAAGAACTTATTTTTCTGTAAAACCCTAGATCTTGAAATCCTAGGATTTGTTGTATGTGATACAAGTTGAAAGAAAAGTAACAATATCTAATCCAAATGATCAAAATTATTTTAATAAAATTTATGATCATAAAAAATTTAGATATGATCTAAAAAGATTTTATGATTTAATGTAAAATATTTATGTGAGAAATAGTTTAAAAAATTTAACCTAAATCCATATTGATGCTGAACTTAATTAAGAATTAAGTGTAGAATCAATTAGATATAGAATTATGATTTAAGATCTAATGATATTGCACAAAATATGGGGGCATGGATTAGCTCAAATCAGATCCTTTTAATTGGGTTAGACCTAAGATTAGAATAAAAAAATTAATAGATTATGTAGAAAAATTGATTAAATCTAACCAAATATTAAATTAGATTAAATCAAGATTTCTCAAGAACCAATACAATAGTTGTAAGTGGTCAAGTCCATGTCTTTGATTAGATCAAATAGACCTTGATTGAGGCTCAGTGGTTGAACCTGAGTTATTAGGTTGGTCAAATCAAAACTAATTAATCAATTGGTGTCTAAGATAAGTTTGACATTTTGATCAGTGATTTTTAATTGGGAATGACTTGCCTAGCCATTTTGATGGTGTCTAAGGCAAACTTAGCATACCCTTCTTTCGATCTCACTTACATGGCCAATTTGATGGATTATATTTTGATTAGATCACTAAGTGATTCGAGTTGACTCATGCCATTAAGGTTGATCAGTGTGACTAATTTAGGTGCCATTTCAACCAGCTTGACACTGATCCAATTCAGTGACTTGATGAAGTCAGTGGAAGGATTGTGGTTTACTAATTGATCTCTTCTCTTCTCTTAATTCATGAATTAAATCTTTTAAATTATTAGATCTCTAAAATAAGATAGTTATGGTGATAACTAAATCATAGCCTCCCATTAAGTTGGGTGATAATAGGTCCATTAGTATGATGATCATTGGAGGCTCAAAGGTCCGATGCTGATCTGCTATTGAAATTATCATTCATAATATGATGACTCAGTCGAGTCTCTCTAGCAAGTGGTTAGGTTAGCCGACCAAGGTCAGACCTGATCATTTGGTAGTTAGATTTCTAAGTATGATCATCTTAATGGTTGGACCTAACTAGGACTTGCAGAGAAGACCAAAGTCAACTGAAAGTTTACCTGGGGCTAAATCAATTACTAAAAATTATTTGATGAAATAATTGGTTAAAAAACCTATATATAGATGCACATGGATGAGCCGGTCAAAGACGGGCTCATGTGCAGTCTGTGTGGATTCTAGTACCCACTAAAGAATTAAGGTAATTTTTCGAGTTGAAAGTAGAGGCTACTAATTCATATAAAATAGTGGGAGAACCTTTAGATAAAGTCCATATCTTTAGGCTTAATTAATTCATATACTGATTAGATTTTATTTTTCTTTATGTAGTTATTGCCTCAAACTTGTCGCTCCGATCACTGTTAGACAGTAAGAAATTATCGAGACCCAACTTCGATAATTGATATCAAAAATGAAAAATAATCTTGGAGTATAAGCGGATCTTGTACGTCCTTGCAGATCTGACACTTGAAGAGCCTGCTCCTAATACTTATGGTATAGTTTGAGATACTTATTTGAAGTGGCTCAATGACCACACCATGGTGCATTGCATAATGTGGGCTATCATGAATGACGAGTTCAATCAAAAATTTGAAGTGACTCAGTTAGAAGACATGCTCAAGGTGTCGAACGAGTTTTTTGGTACTCCCGATGATGTTGAGCGGCATAAGACCAGTTGTGTCATTTTTAATGCTCGGATAAGGGAGGAAGCATCGGTCATCGATCATGTATTGTACATGATCGAATAGATCGAGTGTCTGAGCAAGCTTGACTTTTTCTTGCACGAATAGCTTAGGAAGGATTGATCCTGAACTCCCTACCCAAATCCTACCTATCATTTCTCAGTCATTTTCGAATGACGAAACCTGTAGTGAACTATCACAGTCTGTTGGGGTTGCTACAGACTTTTGAGAAGGATCACCAGTTCCACAAGAAGATAGTAAATGTAGTGGAAGGATCTTCTTCGGGTGGACATCATCCCTTTAAGAACGAGAAAAAAAATAAAAAGGTGTAAAGTGCTGGGAGTCAGACCTAAAAGTCCAAGTCCAAAGCCAACCAAAGTCAGGCAGAGTGTTCTATTATAGGAAGCAGGGTCATTAGAAGAGGAACTGTCCTCAATACATATCTTTTCTGATCCAAACAGGCTAAAGAAAAAGAAGCATCGGTTGTTGGATAAGATAATTATATGATAACACCTTGTAACTTCTCAAATTTTGATATAATGACTTGGGTATTAGATACTGATAGTCTTATTAATATTTATAATTGGTTGCAGAGACTTCAAATTAGTAGGAGATTTGGAGACGGTGAGAGATTCCTGAATGTTGGAGATGGAAGATCAGTTTTAGTTCTAGTTTTGGTTGAATTATCAAGCTCATATTTGATTCTTACTCTATTGTTCTTAGTGATTGTCATTTCTATCCTAATTTTTTATTGAATGTCATTTTTGTAGCCTTTTGGCCAAAGCAAATTATGAGATTTTAATAAAGAAAAATTTTTGTGATATCATTTTGAATGGTGTTACTGTGATGTGTGGACAGTTGAACAATGATATTTATATTGTATCACGGTCTAATGTAATGTACATGTCTAATAAACATCCTAGAATAGTCGATGTCATGGATGCCTATCTTTGGCATTGTAGGCTAGGTCATATTAATAAGAATAGGATGAACATGTTAGCTCAAAAAGAAATTTTTGAAGATAATGATTATGAATCGTTGCCTATCTGTGAGTCTTATTTACATGAAAAGATGACCAAGTCATCTTTTACTGAAAAAGATGAACGAACCAGTGATGTTCTGGATCTTGTACATACTGATGTATATGGACCTATGAGTACTAGTACTAGAGGAGGGTACCACTATTTCATTACGTTCATAGACGACCTCTCTAGGTATGGGTACATCTACTTGATGAAACACAAGTCTGAATCATTGAAATGTTCAAATGATAATGAGGTAGAGAAACAAACTGGAAAGAATATTAAAACTCTTCGATCAGATCGAGGAGGTGAATATCTTTTTGGTGAATTCTGACATATCTTAAGGAGAATGGGATTGTCTCTTAATGGATACCTTCTAGAATGCCACAACACAATAGTGTGTCGGAAAGGAGAAATCGAACCCTGTTGGACATGGTTCGATCCATAATGGAGTTTTCTAGTCTGCCGATCTCCTTTTGGAGATATGCACTCGGGTCGGTTTGCTATGTACTTAATAGGATTTCTAGTAAATCTGTAAGTAAAACATCATATGAGATGTGGATGGGACGTAAGCCAGTGCCCTCTCACCTTAGGATTTGAAGGTGTCCGACTTATGTCAAACATTTGAAAATGAACAAACTCGAAGCCAGGTTTGACAAATATATTTTTATAGGGTATCCCAAAGAAACTAAGGAGTATTATTTCTATCTTGCTAATGAACAAAAAGTGTTTGTTAGCCTTAGGATAGTTTTTTTGAAAAAAAAAATTCTTTGAGGAAGAAATTAATACCTCAAAGGTTGAACTTGAGGAAGGTCAACAAATAGAACCGACATAATCTAGTGAACCCACTAAACTGGATTTGATGATGTCAAATCTAGAACCTATTGTAGAGGCTCCATTAAGAAAATCTAATAGAGTATTACATCAACCGGATAGATACTATAATTTTTTGGTTCGAGATGGGGATCCTATTGAACTTGATGAGAACAATAAGGACCTAATTACCTATATGGATGCAATGCAGAGGTCCGACTCTGATAAATGGCTTGAAGCCATGAAATCCGAAATGAAATCCATGAAGGTCAATGATATGTGGACATTAGTTGATCCATCTGAAGGGGTTAAACCCATAGGGTGTAAATGGATCTTCAAAAGGAAAAGAGGTGCAGACAGGAAGGTGGAGACCTATAGAGCTCATTTGGTTGCCAAAGATTATCATCAGTAATATGATGTTGACTATGATGAGATATTTTTTCCTGTGACAATGCTCAAATCCATTTGGATTATGCTTGCGATAACGGCACATATGTACTATAGAATCTGACAAATAGATGTAAAAATAACTTTTTTAAATGGAGAGCTGGAAGAAGAGGTATATATAATACAGCCTGAAGATTTTATATTGACAAATGAGTCCAAAGTGTGCAAGCTTCAAAGATCCTTCTATGGATTGAAAGAAGCATCTAGGAGTTGGAACATGTATTTTGATAAGGTTATCAGAACGTATGGATTCGTTAGGAATGGAGAAGAATTCTGTATTTATAAATAGATAAACAACTCTGTGGTTGTATCTCTTATTCTGTATGTAGATGACATTCTCTTAATCAAGAATGACATCTCTACATTACAAAGAATAAAGGTTTGGTTATCATCTCAGTTCTCTATGAAGGATCTGGAAGAAGCATCCTACATCCTTGGGATGAAAATTTATAAAGATAGATTGAAAAAGTTGCTTGGATTGTCTCAGTCCACGTACATAGACACCGTACTGAAGTGGTTCAGCATAAAGAATTTCAAAAAAGACTATCTTCTGATAGGCTATGGAATTTCTCTCTTGAAGAGGGATTGTCCGGCAACTCCTCAAGAGAGACAGCGTATGACTAGAATTTCATATGCTTCGATAGTGGATTCTATAATATACGTCATGATATGTACAAGATCAGACATAGCATACTCACTAGGGGTAGTGAGTAGATACCAGTCTGATCTAGGAGAAAACCATTGGAAGATCGTAAAGACCATCCTTAAGTACTTGAGAAATATTAAGGATCAATAGCTTGTTTATGATGAATCTGACTCGAAACTAGTGGGCTTCATCGACTCCAGCTTTCAGTCAGACCATAATGATAATAAGAGTGTGTCGGGATATATTTTTACCATGAATGATAGAGTAATCTATCAGAAAAATTCTAAGTAGCACATCGTGGCTGACTCTATTTGCGAGGTGGAGTATATCGCAGTATCTGTGCCATGAAAAAAGCTATGTGGCTACAAAAGTTCATCGACGAGCTCAGAGTGGCACTCTCCATTGATGGTTTTATCTTGTTATACTGTGACAGCACTGGAGCTATTGCTTAAGCCAAGAAGTTGAAGTCCCATCAGCACACCAAACATATTCTGCACTGCTACCACCTTATCCGAAAGATTATGGATCGAGGTGACGTCGACCTTCAGAAGATCGATAGAAAGAAAAATCTGACCGATCTATTTACTAAAGCTCTCAGAATCAAGGAGTTCGATGATCACAAGTCGAAGATAGGTATACGATACTGTACTGATTGGCTTTAGTCCAAATGAGAGTTGTTAAAAATTATGTCCCAAAGTAAATCGTTAGTCCATTGACGATTATACTTATATTTATAAATTATATATAAATTTTTATTTATAAAAATTATTTGACTTTGTCATCATATTTTGTCCATCTTTTTTGAACTCCTGTGTTGTGATGAGTCTTTTGGGTTATATTTAATCAACAAAAGAGGATTTATCATTTAGTTCTTAAAACATGTTCATGATCAAATGATATGCTATTAATAAAATGATAGCGATATCAAGTATAGGTGTGTTATATGGGATAGTTATCCTCTTAACCAAGGAGTGTGGAGACACTGATGTGGTATGCAGGTAGAATGTAAGAGTACATTCACACCGAATATAACCAATTATCGAGTACTCTGCTGTCAAGAGTAGCTCATGAAGGGTATGGATATAAGTATCTCTCTGACCTGATATCACCACAGTGACTTGTAAGCAACTCACTATACTTTGGTGCCGGACCATCTGAATTTTTAATTCAATGATGAAAGATTTCTGTGTCCCATCAAGTACTTATTAAGTCAGTGCGTGAGTCAAGATGGGATTAACCCCTCTGTATAAGGAGTTAATGCATAAGTGTATTTCAATTTAGTAAAATCTTGATCAGAATAATCCATGTGATAGATTTGAAAGGTTGAAATATAATATGGTCGACTATTTTAGGGTTGACAGTTAAACCCTAGGTCACCTTAAGCATTAGGATCAAAGAGATGAATTATATGGTAACCATACGTCAGTAGGTTCTAGAATATTATTTTGCAATCTTTCAGCCTATCTGGATGTTGGGTTTCATTGCTAGATGGTTACATCGATTAGTATAGGAAGTTATTCCTATACTACCGACTTAGGTTCGAACCTATGGGGTTACACACATTAGAAGATTCGATCTGATCTGATGGCTGAAGAGTTCCACTAGATTGAGACTCTAGTGAAGAGTCCCACTGGACTGAAACTCTGAAGGAGAGTTCCACTAGACTAAAACTCTGCTATTAATGGAGGATTTATTAGCAATTAGATTGCTAATTGACTTAATTTGATTGAGTAAAGAGGTTTGGATCAAGTCTAATAGAATTAGATTCAGTTTGACTTAGATTGGGTTTGATGTGATCAAGCCTAATTACAAGAAAAACTTGTTCCTGATTTGATCAAGACTTGAGTTCAGTTAATTCCTAATTGGGTTAGAAATTTATTAAAGTGATTATGTTCCTAATTAGATTAGGATTCTTTCTCTCATTGTGTTTAAAGTAGATCTGATTTGATTTGGAATCAAATTAGAAACGAAGAGTCCCAGCTAATTAGGACTCTCTCCCTTGCACAAGCCCTAGGTCCCACGCCATCTTCTTTAACACAAAATAGGTTTTGTGTGAGATTTTTGGGCATGAGATAGGAGGGTGCAGAGAGGGATGGGCTTCATCCCAATCTTTTTCAGATTTGGAGATGGACACTCCATCAACAATGATTTTGGGTGTGTGTAGGCCATTAACTATGACATTCTACATATCATAATCTTGTGCTTGGATAAAAATTTTTATTCTTACTTTTCAATTGATGTAGTTTATCTTATTGAAGAGCGGAGGTCTATTGGTTGATTTCTCCTCAACCAATGAAGTCTCAATTGGGTTTGCTATTTAATCTTTAGCTCTATAACTGTTAGATTAACAATTAATATTAGAGCACCTGCTTTGATACCACTTGTTGTCCAAGAGTGGCTACCCAAGGAGGGGTGAATTGGGTGTTTAAAAATTTAAGCAATACTTATGCAAATAAGTGCTTAATGAGACAAGTAAATTATATGCAATAAGTAAAAATAATAATTAAACAAACACACAATCACAAACTCAAAGTTTTATGGTGGTTCAGTATCAAACTCGGCACCTACGTCTACTCTCCAAATAAACCACTTGAAAATTCAACTATAATTCACTATAAGAATTACAGTATGATTATTTTTCTTGGACTCACAATCCAATCCAATTGATTTTATCCTAGGCTCACCAACAACAATCATACAATGATTGTTTTATATAGACTAACAATCAATCTTGATTGGTTTTATACTTGGCTCATCAATCAAATCACATATAATGTCCAACTCTAGGCTTGGACCAATCCAAGTTTCTCACCTTAAAAAATTTGAAAACAAATACAATAACAATGAAATTTAAAAGAGAAAGAAATGCTTAATAAAGCTTGGAGAAGATGTTGGAGTTGCTTTGCTTGTCGGCTTAATTTCTTTTCTTTGAATGCTTGAGAGATGTAAGTGAAGATCTTCAATGATAATTTTTTGACTTCTCTCAGCTTGAGGCTGATGGAAGAACAACAAAAAATTAGTAGGACACTCTTTTCTTTCACTATTCAACTCAAAAATAGAAAAATCTCTTCACTAGGATTCCAAAAGATATTTTTCAATGCTCTAAAGATTTTCTTATATAATGTTGATGTTTTCTACTACTTAAAATCATTTAGAGATCCTTTGAAAAGTGTTTGATCTATTGGAGATGTGAAAATACTGTTGTAGGGTGCATAGGACAAAGTTATTTTTTTCAAAAACTAACCATTACAGATCACTGAGTCGGCTCAATTTTCTCTGAGTTGGCTCAGTTCCTCACTGGGTTGGCTCAGTCTTGAACTGGGTTGGCTAAGTTTCAATAGATTGAAAATTAGGCTTTCTATCTTTTGATGCATTCTCAGACTTGGTCGGCTAATTTTCTGTCTGAGTCGGCTAGGTTACTTATTGGGTCAGCTCAGTTGAAAACTGAATCAGCTTAGTTCCTTGAGTCCTGAAATTTCACCTTCTGTGCTTTCTATTTTTTGTATTTTCTCAGACTGGATCGGCTCAGTTTTGACTGGATCAGCTCAATTTGTGCGCCAAGCATACCAAGAGTTGTTTACCATCCTTTCTTCTTCAATTTTCTTTCTAGGCTAGATTTGCCTTATTTACTTGATTTTATTCCCCATCAAAATTTTTCTAAAGTGTGGCTAGTTTGGAGAGCTTTCACAAATGATTTGATTGGTGGCTCTCCATTTTGATTTGCCAGGAAACACTTGAGGTGAATAAGCAAATTGAATTCAAAGCTACATATTCTCAAGAGCTATTTTAGTAATCTAACAATTTATACTCAAATACTTTTGTTATCATCAAAATTAATTTTAGGGTCAACACCTTTTTATAGCCGTAACGACCTCCAAGAGTCCTAATCATCCTTAGTCGCATAAATCTTCTCATCTTCCTCTCTTTCCTATTTTAATTAGGATATCCAAAACCCAAGCCATACGTCTCAGTCTACTACTGAATCCCATCACACCCACATTCGCATGAAGTGAACCGCATCCAAGGACCAGGACCGTGTCCAATTCGTGTCTGAGGCCCACTCCGCCTGCACTCGCCTGCATAAGCCAGGACCTGCTCATTGCATGAATGCCCGAACTCGTGCCTGCTTGAAACCGCATGCACCCACACCAAGCCCAATCTGCCTACCAAAACCCATTTGAAGCATGCCCGAACCTGCCAGAAATCATGCCCGCACACCTGCTGAACCCCCATGCACCGCGACATAGATCGAATTTCCCTATTCTTGTGCACCGCATGTGGACCTGGCATGATAGACATGATAGACCGCATGGTTTCTCTTGTGAGCCACGCTGGATCGTGATTCTTTTATTTTGGTGAGCCACATGTAGACCGTGCAGCTTGTTTTTTTTTTCTTTTTGGCTTTTGGCTTTTGGGCTTTGGACTTGTAGCTCATGTGATTTGCTGCAAAAGAACATAAGAAGTATCAAATTTTATATAATATGAATCAATTAATCAAGAATTTAATACTTCTATGCTCTAAATAATATACTTACACACCTCCCAACTTGAGTTTTACTCATCTTCAAGTAAAAAGAGAAAATTAGAAGTATGGACTAACTCATTTAGATGTGAAAGTTTCTTCAGACTATTCTAAAGTCAGTTGATACTCGATCAAAGAATTAAGAGATACATCATTGGATTATTAATTCCATTCCAAATAATGGTTAAGTGTGTTAGAATTTTATAGTTTCATGTATGTATGATTTTACAAAATAAGTATGCAGCAGACTTTTAAAAATTTTCAGATTAAATCTAATTTAATCTAAGCATACATAAGATCAAATCTTCAAATCATAAGTAGGATCATCATATGTGTGATAAGATTCAGATACAAAAATTAAATAGAGAAAAAATAAATTTATAAAACATACCTGGATATGGATCAATCTTCAATGCGAACAGATGATCATGGATATCTTCCGAAGATCCTTTTTAGCCACACAAGCATCCGACCTCTACGGGTATCCACACGAGACTTTGATCTAATCAGAAGCCTTTTGATCTCACCGAGGTGCTAGCTTCCTTACAGAGATTGTATCTTGATGGTTGAAAATCTTCTTTTCTCTTAAGATACTCTTAGAGAACAAGAAGATGTAGGAGGATCTTGATTTCTACGCTAGAGATCATGAGAAGAATCCTTTCTTTTTTTTTCTTCCTAGAATCCATGAACTAAATCTCTACAATAGAGATATAATAATTTTATTCAATTTTTGGATAAACAGAAGAGGAGACAACCATGTCTAAACATAGACAAGAGGGAGAGAAGATGATGTCCAAACAACGAACAATTGGTTGTGTAAGAAAGAAGAGATATGTTGGAAGAATAAACCACATGCGTGAGCCCTTTTTACCATGACTTCTCCCCTCAAAATTCTCCATGCATATTCATCTAATTTTTGGCATCTCAACCAGATCACAATCAGGTCCTACACATCCCACAAGTCCCACATTTTTATAGGCATAAGAGAAGTAGACTTTGATTAGGAGATGAGAGTCCTAGACATGTAGGACTCTAGAATTTTCAATGCCGCCCAAAACCATGATTTTGCCCAAATATCTACATGGGAATAAGGGAGATTTCAAGGATTATTACATGCTAAAAATAGAGGAAAGGGGGCATGGAAAGTTGGCATCCAAAATAGATTTCACGTGGGATTGATTTTGGTGCATGGAAGAGGAAGTTTATCCAACATGGGACTCTTCATTTAAATGACTGTTTTGAATCCAATTAAATTTCAATGAGTCCTAATCATATTAGGACTAGATTAGATCTAAAAAGATGAAAATCCAAATCTGATTTAGAGCCCAATCTATTTAGATTATATGTCTCCTAATTGGAGGAGAAGTCCTAGTCCAATTGGACTCTTTCTTGGTGCTTGAGTCAAACTCAATTTTAATCCTAATCCAATTAGGATTTGGTGCACCCATAAAAATGAGGATTCTTAATCCAACTAAGAATACATATATCCTAGTCTAATTAAGAATTGGGTCAAACCCAAATCCTAATTCAACTGAAACTAATCATCCGATCCTTTTGGGGTTATCCTATAACCTAATTGGGGTTGATCAAATCAAACCCATAATGAGTCAAATTAAATCCAATCAAATTGGACTTGATGCAAGCCCTATTGCTCAATCAAATTGAGCCAATCAACAATCCTATTGCTAATTAATCCTCCTATAACTTACTAACTCTTTAGTAAGTTACATAATGCAATATTTGTATTAGATCAATTATCAATCAAATTGATAATCAAATCCTGTTACGATTCATAATCATAATTCAATCATCTGATCAGTCAAAAACCTCTTTTGTGTGTGACCCTATAGGTTCTATTCTGTTTGATAGTGAGATATATTATGATCTCTATCACAATATCATTGAAATATTTTTCAATTGGTTGGAACAATTCTAACTCTGCCCACCAAGGATCATCGATCATCAAGATGATACTTGTGAGTCTCATAATCCATCAGTGACAGCTAGCAGTATGTAGTGGCAATTCAGCAGAATAAAAGATGAACTTCTAGGTACAGTTAGCGCATGATACAATCCTTCTATCGTGAGTTCTGACCAGATGGCAGGTCATGGATGAATCGTTAAGCCTCAATATCGGTCATATGATAGATTCAATCAGCTTAAGTTCATATGTGACTCTATGAAAACTCTTTTCCATCAATCATATTGTTATGGCCATAGACTTAAAGACTCAGTCTCTTAAATTCTATAGGACTACTCTTTTCTGCTAGGATTGATAGATCTCATCTTAATGCACACCTCACTCCTACAGTGGATCAATTGTCGCCAACATCCACTACAAGGGCTCCTTGAGATCCATGTTGATGTGTCAGTTAAACTCCAACAGCCTCACTGCGAGTAGTAGTATCGTCTCAGGTCAAAGAACCAGTTATACAACTGCAGCATCGAGAAAGTTACTAACGAGTGAGCAGACATCCATGTGACTTCTCATATTGGTCACGCTCAGTGCTAGTTGTTCTTTAACAACCACCTGCACTCTCACTCCAGTGTCTCTACACTGCAGACTCGAGATCCATCTACCCGAAGGAAGCGATCCATGCATTGATCTATCCGAATCAATCACCATCCCCATGATGATCCTATGATCAGGAGCAATTTAGGAATCAACCATTAATGACGCATGTCTCAAATTCTCAACTCTTTGAGAATATATGTCATTATCTTGTTAATTTTTTGGATGATTCATGGACATATAAATATAAATAATAATATAACTGTTTAATAAGTACAGTTTAAGATATGGAATGTATCAGCTAAGATGAGCTTCTAGGGCATACATCCAACAATCTCCCACTTCTACTAAAGCCAATCTGCCATGTATCAAGCCCCATCTTCATAAGACAAGCTTTAGTCTTAGGCTAGCTAAGTGACTTACCAGTAAGTCATCCACATCACATGTGGAGTTTGCTCTCTACACCTCTATATATTTTTACTCGAGATAGTCGCGTGTTCTACTGTTCTATGTGCTTGGATATCTGGTGAAACCTAGGCTCCTTAACAAGGACTATGGTATGATTATCTTTATAATATAGTGTCACGACATCTGATGGTATGACAATCAATTCTACAACTAACATTAGAATCAGAATGTATCCTACACATCTATAGTGTACTCAGCTTCCATCGATCGATTATTTAATCCCTTCCAAGATATCGACACAAGATCACACCCCATGATGTAGACATTCTATCATAATATCAAATAAAAAATTTGAATTGATGTATCCTCCCACTCCTAGCTTTGATCCTTCTCCAAATTAAGAGCATGTCTTCAGTTCTTCCTAAGAGCTTAAGGATATTTTTATAGCAATCCAGCGCTCTCCGCCTGAATACAACTGATATTTACTTGTGACAATCATAATAATAACTATATTAGTTCAAGTACATTATATGACATATATCTATATCCGAGAGGATAGCAGACCTCTCTTTGAGATTTCTATGTTGAGCCCTTTTAGCATCTACTCTCTATACTTTATCTGTGAAAACACAAGCATCCAATTGCATCTATTACTATAGATCTTTAGGATACTCACTTTATGTCTTTTATGGAGAAATCTATATTCAACCATATTTTAATTGATGTCAGTTTTGGACACTCCCACTAACCCTTTTGAAATTTATAATTTCTCCTTTCTGATCAAACAATTTGATCATATCATCAAAATGACTTATTCCAATTTCAAGATTATTGTGGTCCTTGTGATCACCTATCACAAGAAGTAAAATTCATAGGCTATTCCATATAGAAATCTTCAAAAGATCTCTACTCAAGAAAACTATTCACATCTCTTTCTTAGAGTCGATGTCTCACATCGCCACATTGTAGGTTCTGGGATCATCTCTATGCTCCCATCTCTCATGATAAATGACTTTCTCTACATCCTCTGTCAAGCATATCCGAGTACCTTTTGAGAGGATTGGAGATCTTACTATGTGTACGAGGTAGAGGAGGAATTTACGTCTACTGGCTCATCATGATAAATAGGTTCTTAAGGTCCCAAGGCTCCCTGCTTTTCAAAGACGTTCTTTTCGAGCATAACTTTCCTCCCACTGCTTCATCCTGATCAAATAAATTTTCAAGAAGATAGTATGTTGGATCACAATCACATTGTAATTCTTTCAGAAAGTAGTATTCCAAACTCTTTTAGGATGAGCTTGATAGACCTATCCTCTAACATATCCATCTACTGTGCTAAATACAGGCTGGACATTCTTGAATCTCAGAATAATCGAGATTCAGTTCTCACCATGCCATATCTCATACGATGATGCAGGAATAGGTTTAGAGAGAACCCAATTCCATAGAAATAAAGCATATCCCTAGAGAAATAAAATAAATCAGTGAATTTCATTATGGACCAGACTATATCTCATATAGTCCCATGACTCTTCTTATCTCGTTGAGCTAAGATGTACTAAGAGCAGTCCAATATGAAACTATATCATTTTATGAGATAATCAAAAAAAAATTTTCAATGGTATTGCATCTTCAATCTGATCGAAGTACCTATAAAAATTTTTTGATTTATTTCTCTACTTTATATCTGAATTCTTTAAACCTTTCAAAAATTTTATATTTATATCTCATATACAAAGTAGAGACAACTCCTTGGTTAGCACATCACATGGGCTGCACACATCAAATGTGTACCAGGATAAGTATCACAGTGATCTTTTTTCTCTTGTCTTATAAGGGTAACTTGGTCATATTTTCTCAAAGAGATGATATACAAACTAGACTTGACTTAATAGTCAATGAGCCCAAGCCCATATTTCCTCAATTTGTTAATCATTTCTTCTCCAATATGACTTAGCCTAAGGGTCTACATATACTTTAAGATTTATCTCAATTTTGGATCTCTCAGATCTAATGGCATTCACTGTTTGCTCAATTAAGTTCATAGATGCATCACCATGCAAATGATAGAGACCGTCTCTTAGAACTAAATTCAAATGATGATCGTGAAGGACAGATACCCGTGGCCACAACAGCAACTGTTGCCTTATAGCCAATTCAAGGATTACTTTCGCAGCCCTCTACCTTCCCATTGACTCTACGCTAGAGTCTACAGCTCAACTGAGAGAAGAGAAAATCATAAGGATAACATTAAGCAATTTTGACATGCCTACTTTAGGTGTGTCTTTGTTTCTTTAGGCTCTCCAAGTATTTACCTCTAAACTCTTTTAAGGTTCTTTTATTATCAACACTTTGATCAATTTAGATAAGGTTCCTTAATGATCTTTTATATGGTAGTTTACCATAAACTATCCATATAGACTAATCAGGGATCACAGGATCAAATCCATAAGTAATTCTTTGTGCATGATCATGTCGAGCCTTTCAAGCTCCTTAATTTACTTGATCATTACCAAATAACAATCATAGACTGACTGCCCATCACGCATCACATGCACTGTGTGACTTTGATCATCTCATAATACTTATAGATGAATCAACATGTCATAGGCAGTGAACATGTGCTCATGCATAGCACCTATCTTAATTGTTATTGTCCATCCACTCATCAAGTATAGCTCGCTGACTATGGGTTGGATGAATTGTTAATATCAGAATAATTTGGTAGAGAATATAGCTTAATTTTTTAAAATTAAGAATAATTCTTAAGTTTGTGAGCCAGTCTATGTAATCAGTTTTGATTAATCAGTTGATATCTAGGATTCAGGCTAGAAGATTGGAAGCTGACACAATGAACAGCAGAGAGTAAAGATTCTAATTGGATGTTTATACTTATTTTATGATTTGTTCTAAAAATTTTTAGATGCAAAAAGAGACTCCAACTATTTTATCAGATCTCTCACACTCTTTGAGTAGAGAAACAAAAACCTTGATATGATAATTAGATTTCTAATGGGTGTTGCGGTCCCACCGATACCGTGCACCTCACCTAACAGTTATTAATAACATGAATGAACACCGATGCATGGATAACTTTTTGCTCAGATACTTCTCTAAGCATATTGCAGCCACTTGATCTCTAAGTCATGTGGGCTCACCTAATAGTTATTGCCCGCACTCCTTAGTTAAGTCAGACCTACCATTCACAAGCAGGTGTAAAGCCATCATTGGGTCTCTCACCTAATAGTTATTAGGCCCAATCCCATCTTTACTCCACAGTAACTCTTTGCTAATAGAGTGGTTGTGTATTCTAGATGCAACTGAACTACTATGACCAGTCGAGAACAATCAATGCCGGTAGCACGTCCGCACATCTACAATGGTGGAAGATCTTGGACTTAATATTTGGTGGAGAGATTTGGATTTAGGTCTCATCTAATCAGCCATCACATGACTGATGTAATTGATATGGGTTAAATCAAACCACCAAGCAACCATATTTAAGACTCAATCTTTCAAATTGGCTAGGTAAGTGAAAATTAGTAGGGATCCCCCCGTTGCTTTCCTTAGACATCAATAAATTGATCAGATAGGCAAATAAAATCAATTAAATAACCATCTTTTAATTACTTGCCGTAGATACCAATTGAACAATTGATCCGAACAGGTTAACTTTGGTGAATCAGACTCGAGCCACAGAGTCAAATTAGGTCTTTAGGTTTAATCGATTCTACATTTGGATGTCCATCGATTTGATCAACAATAATTGTATAATCTTAAGCTCTATTGACCTTACCTTAATCAACACTTGACTTGGTTTAAACAACTGCTAAATCGATTCTAACCCAATGTGATCAAATCAGATACAATTTGATGTAATCTAATTACATAACCTAATTTGATCTACCCATGACCAATCCCTCATGCACAAACACTAATTTCAGATCTTAAATCAATATTTTCAGATCTAAATTTTTTACATGAAGTATAAATTTTGATCTCAAAATAATTTTAAATCATGAATACAAATATGTATCACATACATAAACAAGTTCAGATCATAGAAATAAATTTCAGCCCTAAACTTACTTTCATATATCACATATATGAATCAGAACTGATCTCGAAACTTCTTTCAGATCTAAATAATAAAATATATATCACATATATGCTATAAAAAATTAGATCTAAAAATCTAATCTAATTAAAAATTTTAACATCATTCTAGAACAACCATTCAGCATAACAAATTATGTCAAGGCAACCTTATGCCAGAATGACATCAAAATCTTTCAGATCTGAAATTTTTCTCTACAGATTTCAAATCTAAATCTAAATCTCATGCATATGATGTGGCTTTGATATCACTGTTAGAATTTTATGATTTCATGTATGCATATTTTACAAAACAAGTATGCAATAAAATTTTAAAAATTTTTAGATTAAATCTAATTTAATCTAAGTATGCATAAGATCAAATCTTCAAACCATAAATAGGATTATCATATGTGAGATAAAATTCAGATACAGAAATCAAATAGAGAAAAAAAATAAATTTATAAAATATATCTGGATATTGATCAATCTTCAACATGAATAGATGATAATGAATATCTTCTAAAGATCTTTTTTAGCCACACAAGCATCTGACCTCTACGGGTATCCACTGAAGGGAAGGAAACAATTTCCCTCCAGAATGCCCAGGTTGTATTTAAAATTTTTTTCTAATATTCTACTTATTTAAGGATCAAATCCATACCTGAATCATAGTGGAACCAGGGATTAAATTCTAAATTATCTGATATAAACCTTCGTGGAGGCCTGGATATGCAGACTTTCTACTTCACACGCTGCAAGAAAGCAGGATGAACTCCAATCTAATTGGCTTCGCATATACAATCAATGAAGGGATGAGATGTGATGATGTGACACCTCACACCAGCAGGTAGGATGCCCAAAAAGGATCCACACCCAAAGAGAAGAGGCGACAACAAAGGGAGAGATGTAGAAGATGAAGGACCTCTCTCTTCACATGCTTGTCTCTCTCTCTCTTTTTCTCTTCTCTCAATTTGATTTATTTGCCATTCTATTCTCTTCTTTCATTCATAGGTAGAGACCCTCTCTATTTATAGATGATTCTCATGATCCAATGAGAGGAGGACTCTTTATTCAAATCTGATTTGAATTGGTCCAATACTCATGAAAGAAAGACTCCTACATGAGATATAATTGCCATCACTTATGACATCCACTTTGCACCCACTCCCACACCCACTTGAGATGCCCCAAATAAGCACCCAATCTATTTTTGGTCATGCTTCATGAGTGGGTATTCTCAGTGCAAGTAGGAATACTCATATCTCATCCAAAATAGGTCTGATTCGAGTCTGATTCGAAGCCAGTTCGAAATAATTTTGAAAGACTGTCAATCCTAAACTCGTTAAGACTTTTATATCAAGTCTAACTTGAATTTTGAATCTATTTAAGTCTAATTAATTTAGATCTAATCTAAAATTAATTAGTACTTAAATTCAATCTTTCATATATTCCATGGATCATAGATAGAAATTGTTCATCTCCGGGATTGAACCTGAACCTCATGTGTAGTGCTAGCTAGACATAGTCAACTCTTCAATCCCGTTTCACCCATAACTCAATTCTCAATCAAGTTAACTTATATATTCAAGCAAGTTAAGTACTTTCAGATTGGACATATAAACATAGATCAATTCCTTTCTACTTTGTTTGACTTGTGTGCGTGACTCCATAGGTTCAAATACTAAGCCGGTAGTGCAGGAACCAATTTCTACACTAATCGAGATACCATCTAGCAATGGTTCTCGATGTCCAAATAGGTCGAATTATTGTAAAAAAATATTTCAGAACCCATACTCATGGTTACCGTATAATTCATCCTTTTGACTCTAGATGCTCTAGGGTGGTCTCAGATTAACTGTCAACCGAGATTGCTTCATCCACATTGTATTTCAACCTTTCAAATCCATCTCATGGATTATCCTAGTCAAGATTTTACTAAATTAAAATATAGCGATACATCAACTCTAATAATTCGAAGGGGTCAATCCCATCTTGATCCACACACAGACTTCGCAAGTACTTGACTGTACCCAGTAGCCTTTCGTCACTGCATTAAAAATTCAGGTAGTTCAACACTAAAGCATAGTGAGTTGCTTGCAACTATGGTGATCTCAAGTCTGAAGGATATTTATACCCATATATTTTGTGAGCAGCTCTTGATAGTAGAACACTCAACAGGTAAGTCACTTGTTTAGTGACGATGTATCCTTACATCTCACCTGCATGCTATACCAGTGTCACCACACTCCTTGATTAAGAGGACAACCAACCCATATGGCACATAGCGACCTTCACTCGATAAACGTCATCATCCCATAATGACGTATTATTTGATCGCGAACTTGTTTAAGAACTATATGATAAATTCTCTCTTTATCGTACACTAGCATAGTTCTAGGGACTTCATCACAGTACAAGAGTTCAAGAAAGATGTCACTTTGTGATAAAAAATATCAGAATAATTATTATTTAATAATCAATAATTCATTATAAGGATGAACTCAATCGTCACATGATTGATTTTAGGACACAATTCCTAACAACTCTCACTTGGACTAAAGCCAATCTGGATAGTATCTTATACCCATCTTTCATTTGAAGTCATCGAACTCTTTGATCCCGAGAGCTTTAGTGAAGGGGTCGGCTAGATTCTCCTTTCCATCGATCTTCTATAGCTCGACATCACCTCTATTCACGATCTCTCACACTAGGTGATAGCAGCGCAGAATATGTTTAGTGCGATGGTGCGACTTAGGTTTTTTCACCTGAGCTATGGCACTGGAGTTATCACAATACAGCAGGACAGGACCATCAATAGAAGGTATAACTCTCAGCTTGATAATAAACTTTGGCAACTACACTGCCTCCTTTATAGCATCTGATGTAGCAATGTATTTCGCTTCACATATAGAATCGGCCACAGTATGTTGCTTGAAACTTTTCCAGCAAATAGCTTCTTCATTCAAGGTAAATACATAGCCCGACACGCTTCTACTGTCATCACAATTTGACTGAAAATTAGAATCAGTATATCCCACAAGTTTCAGATTAGAGTCTCCATAGATAAGCCATTGGTCTTTAGTATTTCTCAAATATTTAAGAATTACTTTTAAAATCTTTTAATACTTTTCATCCGGATCTGACTGGTACCTACTCACTACCCCTAGTGAATAGGCCACATTCGGCTTCGTACATATCATAGCGTACATGATAGATCCCACTGTCGAAGTATATGGTATTCTACTCATGCGTTCTCTCTCCTCAGGAGTTGTCGGACAATCCTTCTTGGAAAGAGTAATTCCATGGCCTATCGAATGATAGTCTTTCTTAAAATTATCCATATTGAACTGCTTCAACAAGATGTCAATGTACATGGATTGAGACAATCCAAGCAACCTTCTAGATCTATCCCTATAGATCTTCATTCCTAAAATGTAGGATGCTTCTCCCAAGTCCTTCATGAAGAACTGTGATGATAATCATAGCTTCACACTCTGCAAAGCCGGGATATCATTTTCTAGTAACAGTATGTCATCCACATATAGCACAGAAAAAATGATCACAGAATCGGAAGCCCATTTGTAGACGCAAGGCTCTTCTCCATTCCTAACGAAGCCATACATTTTGATCACTTTATCAAAACGCATGTTCCAACTCCTTGATGCCTGCTTAAGTCCATAAATTGATCTTTTCAGCTTGCACACTTTTGACTCATTTGTGGATGTAAACCTTTCAGGTTGTATCATATATACCTCTTCTTCCAGCTCTCCATTAAAAAAAATAATTTTGATATCCATCTATCAGATCTCATAATCTTAGTGTGCAACGACAGCAAGCATAATCCGGATGGACTTGAGCATTGCCACAGGAGAGAACATCTCGTCATAGTCAATACCATAACACTGACGGTAACCCTTAGCAACTAGATGGACTTTATAGGTCTCTACCTTCCCGTCCACTCCTCTTTTTTTATTGAAAATTTATTTATACCCTATGGGTTTTATCCCTTCGAGCAGATCAACTAGTATCCAGACACTATTAATCTCCATGGACTTCATCTCAGACTTCATGGCCTCAAGCCATTTTTGAGAGTCAAACCTTTGCATGGCCTCCATATAGGTGATTGGATCCTCATCGTTCTCATCAAGTTCAATAGGATCACCATCCCAGACCAAAAAATCATAGTATCTGTCCGACTGATGCAGTACTCTATCGGATCTCCTTAATGGTACCTCTATTGGCTCTGGATTTGATTCACCAATCAAACCCAATTTTGTATGTGTCGATCCTTCCATCTTATAACTTCATTAAGTTCAATTTTATAGGCATTATCTCCTTCACCAAGGAACTCCTTTTTTAAAAAGACTACCCGGCTGCTGACAAACACTTTTTATTCTGCAGCGAGGTAGAAGTAGTATCTTTTAGTTTCCTTTGGGTACCTTATGAACAAGCATCTATCGGACTTCGGTCCAGGTTATCTATTTTTAAATGCTTGACATAAGCTGGACACCCCCAGACCCTAAGGTATGAGAGCACCGGCTTACGTCCAATCCATATCTCATATGGAGTTTTATCGATAGACTTGCTGGGCACCTTATTCAAAATATAACAGGCAGTCTCTAGAGTATATCTCCAAAAAGATATTGGCAGACTGAAAAAGCCCATCATGGATCGGACCATGTCTAACAAGGTTTGATTCTTCCTCTCAGATACACCATTATGTTATGGTGTTCCAAGAGGGATCCATTGTGAGAGAATCTCATTCTCTTCCAGATATGTTAGAAATTCACTGATGAGGTATTCACCTCCTCGGTCTGATCGAAGGATCTTAATACTTTTTTCAGTTTGTTTCTCTACTTCAGCATAGAATCATTTGAATATTTCAAATAATTCTGACTTATGCTTCATAAGATAGACATACCCATATCTTGATAGGTCGTCTGTAAATGTAATGAAGTAGTAGTATCCTCCTCTGGCACTTATGTTCATAGGCCCACATACATCAGTATGTATTAGACCTAGGACATCACTGGCACTTTCACTTTTTTCTTTAAAAGGTGACTTAGTCATCTTACCAAGTAGATAAAATTCATAGGTAGGCAATTATTCACAATCATCTATCTCAAGGACACATTCCTTGATCAACCTGTCAATCCTATTCTTGTTCACATGACCAAGCCTACAATGCCAAAGGTAGGATTCACTGACATTATCTATTTTGGGGCGTTTACTAGGTGTGTACATTATACTAACAGGCCGTGATATTATGTATATGTTATATTTTAATTATTCACGCATAATTATAGTATCATTCATAATGATATCACAAAAATTATTCTTTATTATAAACTTGTAACCAAGTTGGGCCAAAAGGTCTACAGAGATGACATTCATTATAAAGGAGGGACAATAATGACAATCATCTAATATGACACTACTGGACTTGAAGATAAGCTACAAAGTTCTCAAAGCCAGAACTGGAACAAGACTTTCATCTCCAACGTTAAGAAACCGCTCGTCCTCCCAAAATTTTCTACTTACCTACAGTTCCTGCAAGGAATTGCATATATTAACAGGATTTTCGGTTTCCAATACCCAGGTAGTAGTATCACAAATAGAGAAATTATAAGGTGTTATCATATAAATACCTTGTGAAGCAACCACTTGCCTCTTTCTCTTATTCTTAGGCCTGTTTGGGTCAAGGGTGGCTATATAAGTAGGATAATTCTTTTTCCAATGATCCAGCTTCTTACAGAAGAAGTACTCTGCCTGGCTCTTGTCAACTTTTGATGATTTGCTCTACTTGAGATCAACGGCATAGGATTTTTGTATCTTTTTTTTTTCTCTCCTAGAGGATCAACGCCCTGCAGATGAACACTCCACTAAATTCATTGGCTCCTTTTGGAGCTGATGATCCTTCTCAAAAGTTTGCAGTAATCCTAGCAAACCATGATAGTTTACTACAGACTTCATCATTCTATAATGACTGAGAAAGGGTAGGTAAGATTTTGGTAGCGAATTGAGGATAGCATCATTGCCTAACTGTTCATGCAATGAAAAGCCAAGTTTGCTAAGGCATTCAATTTGCTCAATCATGTATAATACATGATCAGTGACTGAAGCTCCTCTCGCATACGGGCATTGAATACTGCGCAGGAGATTTTATGTCTCTCCGCATCCTCAGGGGTATCGAAGGACTCATTCAACATTTGAATCATCTCCTCAGGCTGTGCATCCTCGAACTTATGACTAAATTCATTATTCATAGCTACCCTTATCATGCAATGCACAGTCATGCGATCATTGAGCCACTTCATGTGTCTCTCGCAGCATGAGGAGCATTAGCTACAGGTTCTTTAGGTGCCTGTTCCGTAAGGACATACAAAATCCTCTTGTGCTCCAATATGATCTTCAACTTTCAATACCAACTATCAAAGTTGGGTCCAGTGAGCTTGTCGCTATCCAACAGCAAACGGAGGGATAGTGTATTGACCATAACTGAAAGAAAAAAATATTAGCGTGTTAGTATATAAATTATTTTTTAATCCTAAAGATATGGACTTTAGTCTAAAGGTCCTCTCACTATTTTTTGTGAATTAGTAGCCTCTACCTCCAACTCAAGGAATTACATTAATTTCTTAGCGGGTACTAGAATCCACACGGACTGTATTTGGGTCCAAGTGTGGCTCGGCCAACCTTAGAGCATCCATAGTGTTGGGTATAAAATAACCCTAGCCGAAGTTTGTAAAAGGCCGACCCTTCCAGGGCTTTTCCGGCTTCCGACCTTGTGTGGAGTCTTTCCAAACTCTCCCGACCGTCCGAGCTTCCATAATACCATCTGGACTTCTCCGATAATGAGCTCCCCCATTCATCTACCAGACTGCTCCAAATACTCCGTGGACTTCATTATCAGCCGACTTTCTACAGTGATTGGCTACCCTCTGAATCCCTTCTAGACTTCTCCCGACCATGGATGACTTTACTCCGAACTTCCTCTGGACTTCGTCAATGATCGAGCTTCTTCAGTAGCAGAACTTCTACAGTAACCAGACTCCATCCAAGTTTCTACGGTAGTCGACCGCCTTCCGAATTTCAGCTGAACTTCTACCGCAAGCAGTTTACTCCGAACTTCTACTGCAGACGGTCTACTCCAGATCTCTACTGTAAGCGAATTCCATCCGAGCTTCTACTGTAAATGAATTCCTTCCGAACTTCTATTACAGGCAGACTTTAGCCGAGCTTCTTCAATAAGCGGTCCCCATCCGGACTTCTACAGTAACCAGACTCCACCCAAGTTTCTACGACGATCGACCGCCTTCTGAATTTTATCCGAGCTCCTACAAGAGCCGGATCCCAGCCGAACTTCTGCAGTGGATGGATTCCAGATGAATTTCTACAACAGATGGGCTCCACCAGCCGGATTTCTACTCCAAACTTCTTTCGAACTTCATCAATGATCAAACTTCTCCAGCAGCGGGACTTCTACAATAAGAAGTCTCCATCCGAGCTTCCACGATAACTGGTCTTCGTCCGATCTTCTACAATAAGCAGACTTCATCCAGACTCTTACAAGAGTCAGACTCCGTCCGAACTTCTACGACAGAATTGAATCTCAGACTCCTCCAATGTTCGACCTTCCCTAGTGTCCTCAAGACTCCTCCAGCAGATGAACCTCCACAGTGCCATCCGAACTCCACTGTCGGACGACCCTCTGTTGGATTTCTCATGAAATCGGACCTCTCCGACGGGCAATTTACAGACGAGCTTCCACATCAGGCAAATTCCAGACGGATTCTCCTAGCAACTGGACTCTTACCAGACTTCTCTAACAGAAAGTCTCCGTCCGAGCTTCTACAGCGGATGATTTTTGCCTGCAACATCAGCAGCGCCCAAGGCACCTGACAACAGTGGACTCATCAGCAACCTTGACATCCAAGCCCATCTTAGATTGCTGAGATAGAGAGTCATTCTGCTCCATTAGATGTCCCAACCGAGCTTCAGCCGTCAGGCCCAAACTCTTTGGCAAGTCACGACAATAGCCACTATCCTGCTCCACTCTCTATGACAGATTCCACGTGGCTCCACCACTCTCTGGCAAGTCACAACAATAGCCACTATCCTGCTCCACTCTCTGTGATGGATTCTGCGTGGCTCCACCACTCTCTGGCAAGTTGCAACAACGGACACCACTCTACTCTCCGTAACAAACTCCACGTGGCTCTGAACGGCCCCCTGACGCCACTACTCTCCGTAACAAACTCCGTGTGGCCCTGAACAGCCCACTACCAGGCGGTTACAGACGTCACTGTTAATCAGTTATGCTCTCCACCTATAAAAAGGGACCCCCAGATATGTTCTTCTCTAAGCTCTAAACTCTATCTCGAAACTCTGCCAAAATTCCATTTGAGTGCTCCATTTTTGTTGAAGCAGAGTACTGACTTGAGCATCGGAGGGTCTTGCCGGAGCACCCCCAACTCCGGTTTAGACTTCCCTTGCAGGTCCCGATGGCGGCCGTGGTCATCTCGACTCTAGCTTCTCTGACGTCGGTAGAATTCTGCACCAACAGAACTGACGCTAGAAGGAGGGCCCTGTGTCTTCGCAGTACCTTTGTTCTTAAAGAAGTGCTCAACGGGACTATCTCCGGTCATCTTCTCCAACATCTTCTTCTCCTTCTCCTGCCAGATCTCCACCTGATGCCTCCCTGAAAGGCATCCACCAGGCAATCCACGACCTCCACAGCCAGATCTCAGTGAGCTCCGCAAGCTCTGGCCTCGTCTTCAATTTTTCAGGCTCCTCCTCCGGCAACAGCAGTCAGCATGGAGCAATTCGACTTGCTGCTTCAGCAGGTCAGGGGCCTCACTGAAGTGGTGCAGGCCATGCAGCAGCAGCCGCAGGCATCAGTGTGGCTAGAAAGAGCATCGTCGGAGTTCCAGAATCTGACGACCGGGTGGGCCACTTGGGCCAGTCGCCCTGTCTTCCCCAAAAAGGGGAAGCAGAAGGCAGAGAGCCCTCCGTCCGATCATGATTCCACCCCTGGAGAGTCCCTACCTCCGTTCCATCAGAAGACCCTCGAGACTCGCAGTCGAGAGGATCTCCTGGATCAAAGATTTTAGGAGATGAACCGATGGATCGAAGAGCTCCATCGTGCTCCCGCTGCTTACGGTGAGGACATCTGCACTGACCCTCCTTTCTCTCAAATGATCATGCAGGAACTAATCCCGCCGAACTTCAAGCTCCCCCAATTCGAGAGCTACGACAGGACCTCAGATCCAGTTGACCACCTGGAGGCCTTCCGGACAATGATGCTGCTCCATGGCACGCCAGATGCCATCCTGTGCCGAGCTTTCTCGTCTACCTTGAAGGAAGCAGCAAGAAATTGGTACTCGACACTGAAGCCGGGTACTATCTTCTCCTTTGACCAGATGAGCCACCAGTTCGTTGCTCATTTCGTCAGCTGCCAGCATCTTCGGAGAGGTTCGGAGTCTCTCATCAACATCAAGCAAAAGGAGGAAGAATCCATCCGAGCTTACGTCAACCATTTTAATGTCACCGCATTGGAGGTCTGGAACTTGGACCAATCGATCGCGATGGCCACCCTGAAGGGCGGTCTCCAAAAGAACGATCTTCTATTTTTCCTGAAAAAGAAGTATCCCAGGGACTTTGCTGATTTACTGGCTTGGGCCGAAGGATATGTCCGAGCAGAAGAAGCCTTCATGATGAAGGACAAGGAGGCCGCAAAGGAGCGACAGGCGGGAGACTCCAGCAAGCCCACAGTTGAAAAGGGGCCGAGTGAAGCTCGGCCACGTTCTCGAACTCCCTCTGGACACAAGTGTGTCCAGACTTCTCCTTGGGCTCATAGGCAGAGAAGCCCGGACTGCAGAGTTCGACGGGGCTCTCCTCCAGGAAGATTCCACAGCTATGCCTCTCTCAACGTATCGAAAACTCAAGTACTGATGGAGGTCAGGGAGCAGCTGCTGAGGCCGAAAAGGATGCGCACGCACCTCAGAAAATGCAACCCTAACAAGTTTTGCCTCTATCATCTTGACCACGGCCATGACACGGAGGAGTGCATTCAGCTCCGAGACAAGATCGAGGAGCTCATCAGACAAGATCGGCTCGACAGATTCATTCGACACCGACCTGAAGGTAAGAAAGATCGATCGAGGGCCCTGCCGCAACCGGAGCTACCAAAGAGGGAGGAGCAGCTTGAAGATCGACCTCCAATTGGGATCATCAACTCCATCTCTAGAGGACCTCGATAGGGAGCAGACCTTCCGCGGCTATGGGATTCGAAAAATCTATGAATGTATTACCAATAACTTTGCCTTAAATAAAAGTTTCTTTCATATTTGCATATCTTTTCTTTTGGCATGAGCTCATAACGACAGGGAGTAGCTCCTTTCGACAATCGAATCTAAGCATATTAGGAACAGGAGGAGGACCTCATCCTAACACGAGCAAAGTTGAAGGTCCGATTATTTAAAGATCGGATGGAGAGAGAGGCCCTTACAATGGTCCTTATGTGCCCCCACAGCCATATTAGGAACAGGAGGAGAACCTCGTCCTAACATGAGCAAAGTTGAAGGTTCGATTATTTAAAGACCGGATGGGGGGAGAGGCCCTTACAACGGCCCTTATGTGCCCCCATAGCCATGTTAAGAACAGGAGGAGAACCTCGTCCTAACATGAGCAAAGTCGAAGGTTCGATTATTTAAAGACCGGATGGGGGGAGAGGCCCTTACAACGGTCCTTATGTGCCTCCACAGTCATGTTAGGAACAGGAGGAGAACCTCATCCTAACATGAGCAAAGTCGAAGGCTCGATTATTTAAAGGGAGAGAGGCCCTTACAATGGCCCTTATGTGCCCCCACAGCCATGTTAGGAACAGGAGGAGAACCTCATCCTAACATGAGCAAAGTCGAAGACCCGATTATTTAAATATCGGATGGGAGGAGAGGCCCTTACAACAGCCCTTATGTGCCCCCACAGCTATGTTAGGAACAAGAAGAGAACCTCATCCTAACATGAGCAAAGTCGAAGGCCCGATTATCTAGAGATCGGATGAGGGGAGAAGCCCTTGCAACGGCCCTTACGTGCCCCCATAGCCCTGCTAGAAATAGGAGGAGAACCTCATCCTAACATGAGCTGAAATTGATTGTGTTGGGAACAGGAGGAGAACCTCATCCTAACACAAACGAAGATCCGATCGATCAAGATCGGATGAGGAGAAAATTCTCCTCAATGGCTCCTCTACACTTCCATGACCCCGTTAAGAGCAGAGGGAAAACCCTCACCCAAATATAAAAAAAAATGGGGGAGATAAAAAGGAAAAGCGATGAACTACACCAGTAATAAGAAAAAAATAAACTACATCAAAGACACAAGGGACCTCATCTCAATGAGGAAGGAGACTCTTACCAAAAATCCTCAGTCTCTAAGAGGAAACTCAACATAGGATGAGGAAAAATCAACTTCCTCAAGATAACAAGAAGTTTGAGCTCCCAAGCTTGAGCACCGAAAGGAAGCGTCAAACTCAAATAGCCTCGAAAAGACCTACGGTCATGAACAAAAAGGGCAAATCAACACAACGACGACCAGAAACCTTCAAACAATGTCGACATTGAACAAGACAAAAGACAAAAGAAGTTTGGTAAATAATGACTTAATACAAGAATGGACAAGATAATGGAAATTTTTTTTTTATTTCATTAGTGAAGTGTACATTACAAAGCCTTGAAGACCAAAAAAGAAAAATGACAAAAAAAGAAAAAGAATACATGGAAGAACGAAAGGTAAAAGAAGCTCTAAGGAAGCTCGGCTTCTTCTGACTTCGAGCTCTCGGTTCCAGTCATTATTAGGGATTGCTTTAAATTTTTGACTTCTTCTTCCAGTTCCATCTTTCTTAGCAGCATCTCTCGGTACATCTGGTGGAATCGTCAGCTTTCGCCCTCCGACTCCCGAAGCCTCTTCCTCAGAACCTCGGACTCTGCCTCGACATCCTTGACCGCTTGCTGCTCGTGGGCCAGCTGAATCTTCAGCCACTACAGTTTGGCCTTCTCTTGTCTAAGGGCCACGACAGTTCTTTCATGGTCCCCCTCAAGGAGCGAAGCTCGTCGGAGCCTTGTGCAGAGATGGCCTGGACTCTCTCAGATAACTGCCTCTGAAGGCAGGCAACTTCGTCGGTCGCCATCTTGAGCTTCCTTCGACAGTCGTCTATTTGCCCGCACCAGCCGACTCGATAGACATTATAGTTTGCCTCGGTATCCTGCAGCTGCTTCTGAAGGTCGGAGAATTTTTTCGACCAGTCTCGATCGCGTTCGGCTTAAGTTGCGAACCAGGATGAGCTCCCTTCTAACTGGCCAATCTTCTCCCGTGCGGCTGCTAGCTCGACTTCAAGAAAACTGATCTTGGAAGCTTGGGTCCAAGATCGATCGCTAGCACATTTTCGGAGTTCCTCAAGCTCCGTCATGAAGTCAGCCTTCCTCCGGGTGTAGTCCATGAGACCCTTTTTGTGAAGGTCCCGAAACTGAGTAGCCTCCACAGTGACTTCCGAATGGCTCTTCCTCAGTCGGTGAAGTTCGTCATCCAGCTTCTTGGATTTCTTCGTTAAGTGACGAACTTTTCTTCTGAGGTCCCAGATCATCTACTTCAAAGGAATCTCCTGTGGTAGGAGAAGAGCTTCGGCAGGGCACTATCATTGGGAGACAAGAGCACCACAACTCAAATTAGTGCAAGAAGATAAAAGAGAAGGAAAAGAGTGCAGAAGAAGAAAAAAGAGCTCTCTATAAAGAAGAATCCGATTTCATTGATTAAATAGTTTTTAAGTACAAGAGAATGAAGAAAAGTCGCCACAAAGGAAAAATACAAAATTAGAGGTTTCGGACCTCTGGGATAGAAGTGGAGGAGCTCAGTGCCCCTAGAAGGTCGGTCGCGGTGGCCACGACGGTCGAGGAGGTCCCGATTGGAGGAGGACTGGCAGCGGCTTCGGAAGGTTCATCTTCATCGTCGGACGCCTCATCCAGGAAGCTAAGGTCCAGTTCGAAAAACTTTTCGGCCACCTTCTCTTGACAGAGCTCGAAGCCCTTGATGAAGGCATCCTGGCCGAACTGGACCTGCAGATCCTCCATCTCGGAGGAGGTCTTGAACTCCTCCACTGCTCGGGCCCCTACCTCCGAGACTAGGGATGGGATCTGTGCCTTCAGCTCGGAGACTTGCACCTTCAGTTTGGAGACCTCGGCCTCTGCCTTCTTTCTTTCCTCCTCCAAGGCGGCCCTCAGATCAGACGAGGTTTGTCCTTTCTTCTGCAGTGCCTCCTGGAGACTTGTGACCTCGACGATCTTCTTCTTGAGGTGGGCGGCCTCAGCCAGGCGACCTTCCTCCGCCTGGGCTGCCTTTCTCTTGGCATTCTTCATCGCCTCGACGTTGGTGAAGAGCTAGTGTCCAATCTGCAAGAGCGGCTGGGGAGTCAATATAAAAGCTAAGGAGTAAACTAAGTAAAGAAGCAAGAAGAAGAAAAAAGTGAATTGACCTGCCTCAAGAAAAGATCCCAGAGAGTCCTAGACCCACTGCTCAAGATCAGCATGGACAATCTTGTGGATGACCTCAGGCAGAATGCACCCTTCGACCAGTCTCTTTATTAAATCTCTATTGTTGAAAGAATTTTCTCCCAGATCTTCTTCGGAGCCGTCGGCCCCCTCGATGGCAACCTTGCGGCTGCGGCTCTTGCGGGCCAGGGTCTTCTTCCTCCTCCTCCTTTCGGCCCTCGGTGCCCCCTCGAGACGAGCCTCTGGAGCGGGAACCTCGATCGAGGGGCTCCATGAAGAGGCTCGGGGGACTTCGGGCTCGACGTCAGAGGGGGCGTCGACGGCAACGGCCACCTGAGTAGGCACGATCGAGCTCGTCTCTTCTGTCCTAGCTCTCTTCGTCGACCCCGAAGTCGTGGTGCCTTTTCTCTTGTGGGTCTTAAGACCCTGGGCTAACCTCCGAGGCACGCCTGTGTCCATGTCTGCAATAAAAGAATATCGACACAGCTCAAAAATAGAATAAGAGAATGGAAAAGCAGCAAATATATATATATATATATATATAATAATAATGATAGTACCGACAGGGTTAAGAGGGCTCAGGCCGACGTTGAATAAGAGTTGTTCCTTCAGAAGGTCAGAGAGAAGGGGGGCTGGATAGGCCTCGAGCTTATTGAAGGCTTCGAGGTCGTCCCTTCCCAGACTAGAAGCCCGACGGATGGAATCCCTCAGAGAGCTCCAAGGGGGTAATCCTAGCTCCAAGGTCGAGCATCGGATGTAGAAGTACCTTTCCTTCTAGTTATGGATAGAAGAGGGGGTGCCTTTCAACAACCCCTTTCTACCAAATTGGGAGAAGAAGTTTCACCAGTCCTTTGCCGAAGAGTGACGCTTGAAGGTATAAAAATTCCTAAACAAAGAAAGGGTTGGCTAGACTTCGGCTAGGCGACAGAGGGAAAGAAACCCTATCAGAAATCTAAAGGAGTTCGGTGCTACAGAAACTAAAGAAATGTTTAAAAAGTGGAAGAGAGCGATGACAAAAGGCGGGAGCAAAAGTCGAAGCCCGATGCGGAAAGCTTCTTGGTATAAACAGAAGCAGCCAGGAGGAGGAGTGCTGGCCCGGCCAGTTGGCCCGGAAAGCTCCAGGTCGTACTCTGAAGGAATCCTGTACTGAATCCTAATCAGTGAGAGTTCCTTCGGAGTCAGAGAGCTAGGGATGGTGTCTGGTACAAAGACCAGATGAGGTTCTTCTACAGAGCTAGGGTTTTGTGGGACTGGAATGGACGAACTCCTAGAACTGCTAAAGGAGGAAGTGCTGGAGGATATTTTGAATCAAGCAAAAATCCTAAAAATCTCGAAAAAAATTGGAAAAAATAAGAAATGGGAAGTTCGTAGAAAATCGAATAGGTGGAATGTAACAGAAGAAAAACAAAAGAAGAACAGCAAGAGAAAAAATAAAGAGGGGAGTTCTGAAACTAACCTAGGCTGGTCCGAAGGATGCAGAGATGCAGAGATGGGGACGACTCGAAGAACGCCTAAGGCTGAAAGGGATGGAACTCTCAGGGAAGAAGAAGAGAACCAACAGGACTCTCAGGCAAAGTGAAATCCCTGGAGGAGGGGAGCGGGTTTAAATAGACAACAGGGCCCGACGCAGTAATGATTGCGGATCTCCTCTAGCCGACCTACACTCGTCGCATGTCCCACTCACCATGGCAGGTGGCTGAAAGTGGCTGACGCTGACAGAGCCATTATTGCACCGTACCTAGAGCAACGCTCCAGCAAAAATTCTAAAAAAGCTTTTCGGATCGCCTTGATTTGAAAAGGCTCCAGCACCAGTGCGCCAAACGCCAAAATATCTGGAAACAATCGAGTGCGAAAATCAAGGAAGGCAACTTCAGCTGTAAAAATTTCTCTGTACTTCTTTCATTCAAAATCTAAACTCGAAAGTAGGGGGACTAATGTTGGGTATAAAATAACCCCAGCCGAAGTTTGTAAAAGGCCGACCCTTCCAGGGCTTTTTTGGCTTCCGACCTTGTGTGGCGTCTTTCCGAACTCCCCCGACCGTCCGAGCTTCCATAATACCATCTGGACTTCTCCGATAATGAGCTCTTCCATTCATCTACCGGACTGCTCCAAATGCTCCCTGGACTTCATTATCAGCCGACTTTCTACAGTGATTAGCTACCCTCTGAATCCCTTCCAGACTTCTCCTGGCCACGGACGACTTTACTTCGAACTTCCTCTGGACTTCGTCAATGACCGAGCTTCTTCAGCAGCAGGACTTCTACAGTAACCAAACTCCATCCAAGTTTCTACGGTGGTCGACCACCTTCCGAATTTCAGTCGAACTTCTACCGCAAGCAGTCTACTCCGAACTTCTACTACAGGCGGTCTACTCCGGATCTCTACTGTAAGCGAATTCCATCGGAGTTTCTACTATAAACGAATTCCTTCCAAACTTCTATTACAGACGGACTTTAGCCAAGCTTCTTCAATAAGCGATCCTCATCTGGACTTCTATAGTAACCAGACTCCACCCAAGTTTCTACGGTAGTCGACCGCTTTTCGAATTTCATCCGAGCTCCTACAAGAGCCGAATCCCAGTCGAACTTCTACAGCGGATGGATTCCAGATGAATTTCTACAATGGACAGGCTCCACTAGTCAGATTTCTACTCCGAACTTCATCAATGATCGAACTTCTCCAGCAGCGAGACTTCTACAATAAGAAGTCTCCATCCGAGCTTCCACGATAACTGGTCTTCGTCCGAGCTTCTACAATAAGCGGACTTCGTCCAGACTCCTAAAAGAACCGAACTCCATCTGAACTTCTATGGCAGAATTGAATCTCGGACTCCTCCAATGTTCGACCTTCCCTAGTGTCCTCAAGACTCCTCCAGTGGACGAACCTCCACAGTGCCATCCGAACTCCACTATCGGACGACCCTCTGTCGGATTCCTCATGAAATCGGACCTCTTCGATGGGCAATCTATAGACGAGCTTCCACATCAGGCAAATTTCAGACGGACTCTCCTAGCAACTGGACTCTTACCAGACTTCTCCAACAGAAAGTCTCCATCCGAGCTTCTACAGTGGATAATTTTTGCCTGCAACATCAGCAGCGCCCAAGGCACCCAACAACAGTGGACTCATCAGCAACTTCGAAAACATCTGAGCCACTCTTAGATTGCTGAGATAGAGAGCCATACCGCTCCATCAGATGTCCCAGCCGAGCTTCAGTCGTCAGGCCCAAACTCTCTGACAAGTCATGACAATAGCCACTATCCTGCTCCACTCTCTATGACAGATTCTGTGCGACTCCACCACTCTTTGGCAAGTCACGACAATAGCCACTATTCTGCTCCACTCTCTGTGATGGTTCCGTATGACTCCACCACTCTCTGGCAAGTCGCGACAACGGACACCATTCTACTCTCCATAACAAACTCCACGTGGCCCTGAACGGCCCCCTGACGCCACTACTCTCCATAACAAATTTTGCGTGGCCCTGAACAGCCCACTACCAGACGGTTACAGACGTCGTTGTCAATCAGTTATACTCTCCGCCTATAAAAAGGGACCTCCAGATACTTTCTTCTCTAAGCTCTAAACTCTATCTCAAAACTCTGCCAAAATCCCATTTAAGTGCTCCATTTCTGTTGAAGCAGAGTACTGACTTGAGCGTCGGAGGGTCTTGCCGGAGCACCCCCAACTCTGGTTTAGACTTCCCTTGCAGGTCCCGACGGCGGCCACGGTCATCTCGACTCCAGCTTCTCCGACGTCGGTGGAATTCTGCACCAACACATGGATAGGTTCATAACCAATTATTTCTCCAAACAACTTCTAGCATTGGGTTTTGCCCCAGACATCCCTTCAGCAGGCGTGTGGCACCTCCACTGAAAATCCTGGTTATGTCCAACCATTAACATGACACATCAAGTGCATCCAACAAACAGATGTTCAGGCCTGAGTGTGGCTCGGCCAACCTGAGCATTGATCTGAAGGTACATCATGATGGTCATATGATGAATGACAATTTTAATACGTAATAGACACCAGGCATGTAGCACCTTCAATATCTATTTGGAATATTGGACTCATTATCATACACTTTAATAGGAGGCAATGACTAAATTATCTCATAACTTTATCATTTTATGAACCTAATAATTTAGTGGATTTGATTTCATTGACCTGAGAATAAGAGAAGAAGTCGATCTGCAAGCTGCAAATCCTTCCACTAACTTCACCAAGTCATATAAAGGATTAAACACAAGCTGCTCTAAAGTCCTAAATCAGTCACACTGTTTTACCTTAATGGCATCGGTCTACACGAATCGACTAGTGACCTAATCAAAATATAATCTACCATGTTGGTCAGGTAAGTGAGATCAGCAGGAGGGATCTGCCTTTAACTTACTGTAGACGCATCTAGATGAATAGCTTCCAATTAAAAACCACTTGATCGAATCTGCCAAACTTACCTTAGACACCAACTGGTTAATTAGTTTCCATTTGACACACCAGAAGATTCGGGCTCAACCACGGAGCCATGATCATGGTCTATTTATTAGGGTCAAACACATGGACTTGATCAAACTTCAACTGTTGAGATTGATTTAAAGAAATACTGACCTAATCTAATTCAACACTTGATTAGATTTAATTAATTTCTCTATTTGGTCCATATGTATTCCTAACCCTAGGTCTAACCTATTAAAAGGATATGATTCATGCTAACCCTTTGCTCATCATATTATGTGGTGTCTTAATGATCTTCAATTTTTAATTCTAGATCATTCAAACTTAATTCAAAATTAAGTGTGTGAAATGTGTGTTTCAGTTTATAGAATTATTCTACAAGCATTTCAAGTAAAGCATACCATATATTTCAATATATGAAAATAAATTTTTATAATATGTTTAATAATTAAACATACATAGGTATGATCTAAACTTCATTCATACATCTCATGTATCATGATAACTTTTAAATCAATACCAATTACATCATATGTAACATGTAATTCAGATCTAAAATAATTTTATATCTAAATTTTATCCTATTATAATGAATCATAAATCACTTTAGATCTAATTTAAATATATTTATGATTAAAATAATATATAAAAGTCAGTTTATTTTTTTTCTTCATGAAACTGGATCACAACGACACCCCTACACATCATAAGAGAACCCATCGAATATGCAAAAGAAAGATTAATCTCTTCAATCTCTTATGACCGGACGGTCTGATGATCTCATCAATCTGAGTACTAGGCTACTAAAATCTGAAATCTAATTTCATATATAATTACATCAACATGTAATTATTGATAAAATTATTTTATGTCATGAACATATCCTTGATTTCATCAATTATATTCTTCATTTAATCCAATTAGATTTAATGTATCATATACATCATATCAAATCTAAAATTTATCTTATACTGATTATAAAATATCAATTTTAGATTTCATATCAAATAGAAAAATAATTAGATACAAATATGAATGCATAAGAAATTAATTTTTGATAAAATCTATTTTCACGCAGTACTGAATTATGATAGGATTCATATCTAAATATCCATCGAAATAGATCTAATTTAAATCTACAATAATTTTTACTTAAAAAAATAATAAAATTAAAATTTTATTAAAATAAATTTAAAATAAATTTTTAATTCATATTATTTTTCATCAAAAATTTAGCAATAGCAGAATTCTATTATAATAGATTTATAACAATCTCAATCAACTATTGATTAGGCACCTCTAATCCAACCAAAATCAGATAAAAAATTTTATATAAATATATTTAAATAAGATTTAATATTATTCAAAAAATCTCAATTATATCTTATATAAATAATCATAAAAAATTTATTTTGCATGCATATATTTCAGGCCAGCTCTGATACCAGTTGAAGGGAAGGAAACAGTTTTCCTCTAGAATGCCCAGGTTGCATCTAAAAATTTTTTCTAATATTTTACTTATTTAAGGATCAAATTCATATCTGAATCATAGTAGAACTAGAGATCAAATCTCAAATTATCTGATATAAACCTTCACAGAGGTCTGGATATGCAGACCCTCTACTTCGCATGCACGTCAGATGCTGCAGAAAAGCAGGATGAACTCTAATCCAATTAGCTTTGTATACACAATCAATTGAGAGATGAGATATGATGATGTGATACCTCACATCAGTAGATAGGATGCCCAAGAAGGATCCATGCCCAAGGAGAAGAGGCGGCAATAAAGGAAGAGATGTAGAAGATGAAGGACCTCTCTCTTCACACGCCTGTCTCTCTCTCTTTTTCTCTTCTTTCAATTTGATTTGTTTGTTATTTTATTCTCTTCTTTCATCTATAGATAGAGACCCTCTCTATTTATAGATAATTCTCATGACCCAATGAGAGGAGGACTCTTTATTCAAATCTGATTTGAATTGGTCCAATACTTATGAAAGAAGGACTCCTATATGAGATATAATTGTCATCACTTATGACATCCACTTTGCATCCACTCTCACACCCACTTGGGATGCCCCAAATAAGCACCAAACCTATTTTTGGTCATACTTCATGAATGGGTATTCCCAGTGCAAGTAGGAATACTCATATCTCATCCAAAATAAATCCAATTCGAAGTCAGTTCGAAATAATTTCAAAAGATTGTCAATTCTAAACTCTTTAAGACTTTTGTACCAAGTCTAACTTAAATTTTGGATCTATTTAAGTCTAATTAATTTAGATCTAATCTAAAATTAATTAATACTTAAATCCAATCTTTCATATATTTCATGGTTCATAAATAAAAATTATTCATCCTCGGGATTGAACCTGAACCTCATGTGTAGTGCTAACTAGACATAGTCAACTCTTCAATCCCATTTGACCCATAACTCAATTCTCAATCAAGTTAGCTTATATGTTCAATCAAGTCAAGTACTTTCAGATTGGACATATATGCATAGGTCAATTCCTTCTTACTTTGTCTGACTTGTGTGCGTGACTCCATAGGTTCAAATACTAAGCCGGTAGCACCCATTTTTTGTACTAATCAAGATATCATCTAGGAATGGTTTTCGACATCCAGATAGGTCGAATTATTGCAAAAAAATATTTTGGAACTCATACTCATGGTTACCGCATAATTTATCTTTTTAATCTTGGATGCTCTAGGATGGTTTCAGATTAACTATCAACTGAGATTGCTTCATCCACATTGTATTTTAACTTTTCAAATCCATCTCATGGATTACTCTGGCCAAGGCTTTGCTAAATTGAAATACAGTGATATATCAATTCTAATAATCTGGAGGGATCAATCTCATCTTGATCCATACACAGACTATGCAAGTACTTGACTGTACCTAGTAGCCTTTCGTCACTGTATTAGAAATCTAGGTAGTTCGGCACCAAAGCACAGTGAGTTGCTTGCAAGTCACTATGGTGATCTCAAGTCTAAAGGATATTTATATCCATGTGTTTCATGAGTAGCTCTTGACAGCAGAATGCTTAGCAGGTGAGTCACTTATTTAGTGATGATGTACCCTTACATCTCACCTATATGCCATACCAGTGTTACCACACTCCTTGGTTAAGAGGACAACCAACCCATATGGCACACAGTGATCTTCACTTGATAAACATCGTCATCCCGTAATGACGTATCATTTGATCGCGAACTTGTTTAAGAACTATATGATAAATTCTCTCTTTATCATACACTAGCATAGTTCTAGGGACTTCATCATAATACAAGAGTTCAAGGAAGATGTCACTTTGTGATGAAAAATATTAGAATAACTATTATTCAATAATCAATAATTTATATATAAGGATGAACTTAATCGTCATATGATTAGTTTTAGGACACAATTCCCAACATCCACACGAGACTTTGATCGGATCAGAAGCCTTTTGATCTCACTGGGATGCTAGCTCCCTTGCAGAGATACATTTTGATGGTTGAAAATCTTCTTTTCTCTTAAGACACTTTTAGAGAACAAGAAGATGTAGGAGGATCTTGATCTTTACGCTAGAGATCATGAAAAGAATTTTTTCTTTTCTTTTCTTTCTGGAATCTATGCACCAAATCTCTACAATAGAGATATAATAATTTTGTCCAACTTTTGGACAAAGAAAATAGGAGACAATCATATCTAAAAATGGATAAGAGGGAGAGAAGATGATGTGCAAATAACCAACAATTGGTTGTGTAAGAAAAAAGAGATATGATGGAAGAATAAACCTCACGCATGAGCCCTTTTTACTATGACTTCTCCCCTCAAAATTCTTCATGTATATGTTAGATGTATGTCCTAGAAATCAATATGGCTGACATATTATAATTAATCTAGGATATAATTTTGTACTTAATATATTGATATGATCAATAAAAGGACAAATTCTTTTTCATTCAAGTGTAATGTATCTTTGAATCATCCATGAAATTAGTTTCTATACATACTCTCAAGGTATTGAGAATTAGAGATATATATTTAATTCCTAAAGGCTCTGGGTCATAGGATCATCATGAGGAAGGTGACAGATCCAGATAGACTGGTGCACAAATTGCTTCTTTCGAGATAGATGGGTCTCTAATCTACTATGTAGAGACACAAGACGATAAGTACGGGTAGTTGTTAGAGAACAATTAGTACTGAGCGTGATCATACGAGAGATCACTTAGATTTTTATTCAATCGTCAGTGATTGTCTCAATGATGTAATTGTGTGTTTGGTCTTTTGACTTGAGATGATACTACTACTCGCAGTGAGACTGCTGGAGTTTGATTGACACATAAACATCGATCTCAATGAGCCCTTGTAGTGGATATTGACGACAGTTGGTCCACTATAGGAGTAGGGTGCGTATCAAGATAGGATCTATCAATCTTGATAGAGAGGAGTAGTCCTATAAAATTTGAGAAGCTAAGTCCATGAATCTATGGCCACAGTAGAGTGATTGATGAAAAAAATTTTTTATAGACATTATATCTGGACTTGAGCTAATCAAATCTATCATATGACTGATGTTAAGGTTTGACGATTTATCCATGACCTACCATCTAGTCGTGACTCACGATAAAGAGACTGAATCACACATTAACTACACCAAAGGTTTATTTCAGTTCTACTGGGTTGCCACTATATACTGCTAGATGTCATTGGTGGATTGTGAGAGCTCATTAGGATTGTTTTGGATCAACAATCCTTGATTGAGTTAGAGTGAAATTATTTCGATCTATTGAAAAGAGTTTCAATGATATAATGATATAGATCATTGTATGTTTTACTACCAGATAGAATTGAACCTATGAGGTCACATAATAAAGAGATCATGCTTGGAATTAATAATTGAGCTTATAAAGTGTTAATTGGGTTTAGAGAAACCTATTGGATTCATGGTAACCTTGCTAGCACATAGTTGGACCTAATTCTTCTTTTAGTTAGGATTACTTATTTGATAAGTTAGTTCTAACTTAATTATCTGCTGATTACCTACATAAATAAGATTTATGAGACTCCAATTATTGGGTATCTAAGGTTATGAATTACATAAATTAAGGGTGCAAGTCTTTTATGAATCTCTTTGATAGTTATTATGGGGTGCCACTTTGAATTGTTCAATTTGGGTATGTCCATTGATTAGAGGGCCTTTAGTTCTCATATGGAGTGTCTCTTGGGTGTGAAAAAGGATGCCTAATTATAGGTGCAAGGGCTCCAATAGTTGGCGCTTAATGGGCTTCCTAATGTAAGTTAGATAACTTAAGTTAATAGGAACCCTAATGTAAGTAGGACTTGTATTATATGATTGAATAGGATTCAATCTTTGTGCCTATAAAAGGAGACCTCTCCTAAGGTCCTATGATCATCCAAGCCAGCCCATCTCCACCCTAAGAGAACCTCCCACACCCTCTCCTCCTTCCTCTTTCTCTTCTCCTTAGGCATCCCCATGCCATACTACTTGGGATGCGCGTCCCAAGTTATCTCACACCCAAAAGCTGTTGGGCGTCCATTGATTACTGGTTTCTAATGCTGGTAGCAGCACATAAGCAAGAAAAAAATATTAGAGAAGAGGACAAAAAGAAGATCAAGGAGAAAGATCAAACGTTGATCGCAATCCAGGCTTCGTTCAAATTCAGCAGGCTGAATTTTGAAAAATCAAAATTTAGATCTTAGAGGACTGTTCTAGACTGATCTTGAGTGGATACTCATAGAAATTGGATATTTGTACGGCTAACAGAGAGCCTCATCTCTTTCAGATCCAAATTTGAAGAAAGAGATTACAAAAAAGGTATGTGATTTGATCACAATTTAAATTTCAGCATATATCAATTTCAGTATATGAAATAGATCCATGTGGTTTTATATTTTTATGCATGCAAAATTTAGATTAAAATTATTTTAATCTTATTCTTCACTGTGGTGTTTAGAAAATTAAGTTTTGAAACACATATGCATGCTTCAAACTCCAAATTTTAATAGTAGTATCAGAGCCACGGGTTTTTATATGTTGAATTTTGATATACATATTTTTGAAAAGATTTCAAAATTAATTTTTTTCTTAATACATAAGATGTATGGATGGATCTTCAAATCTAAAATCTAACTTTAGATTTAGTTTTAGAATATATAGTTGATATGTTGTTGCATACATAGATCTAAATTTTGATTTAGAAAGAGTTCTAGTTAATGTTCATGTGAAATATAGATGCATGCATAAAATTTAAAATTTTTTATAATCTAAATTTTGATTCATATATATGATATATGATTATATATTTAGATCATAAATTTATTTTTAATCTTATTCATGATTAGTATATGAGATATATGATATCATGCTTAGATCTGAAATTTTGTTTAGATCGAATTATACATGTAGATGTATGATATATGTTTGTATGTTAAAAATCTAAAAATTATTCTTATATTTTAAAACTTACTTTAATATAAAAAATTTAGATCTAAAATATGATTCTAGAATCTGAAATTTATATTTGTGCATGAGAGTTTTAGTCATGAAAAAATTAAAAATTAGGTCATGTAATAGGATTACATCTAGAGTTTTTGATTTGAGTCATATGAGTCTAATTTGATTAAGTAATTGATCAAATCGAGTTAAGTATTGAATTGAGTTAGATTAATTAAGTTACTGATCATACAATTATTGTTGATCAAATTGATTGAGTCCCATATATAGAATCGATTAATCTAAGGACCTAATTTGGCTCGTTGGTTTGAGCCCGATACATTTGAGCTAACTAATTATGATCAATCGACCTATTGGTGTCTAAGATAAGTTAATGAGATGTAGTTATTTAATTGGTTTCGTTAGCAGACTTGATCAATTCATTGATATCTAAGGAAGGCAACGGGGGGACTCCCACCATTCTTCACTTACCTGGCCAATTTGAAAAATTGAGTCTTGAATTAGGTTGCTTAGCAATTTGGTTTAGCCCATGCCAGTTAGATCAATTAGATGATGACTGATTAGATGAGACCTAAACTAAAATCTCTCCATAAATATTAAGTTTATAGGTCTTCTATCATTATAGATGTGAGGGCGTGCTACTGGTGTTGATTATTCTCGATTGATCATAGTGGTTTAGTTGTATCGAAAACATGCAACCACTTTATTAGCAAAGAATTGCTCTAGGGTAAGGATGGGGTTGGGCCCAATAACTGTTAGGTGAGGGACCCAATGATGGCCTTGCACCTGCTTATGAACGATGGGTCAGGCTTAACTAAGAAGTGTGGATAATAACTGTTAGGTGAGCCCACATGACTTAGAGACCAAGTAGCTGCAATATGCTTAGTAAAGCATCTGGGCAAAGAGTTGCCCACGCATCGGTGTGCATGTTACCAATAACTGTTAGGTGAGGTGCATGTCATCGATGGGACCGCAGCACCCACTAGGAATCTTTTGTCATGTTAGGATTTTTGTTTTCTTTCCAAAGAGTGGAGGGATCTGAAAAATTAGTGGGAGTCATTATTTGTATCTTAATATCCCTAGAAGTAAATTAAAAAAAAAAATTAAGTACAAAAGTCTAACTTGAATCTCTACTCTTGCAGTTAAACCATTATGTCAGCCTCAAATCCTCTAGCTCGCATCTTTAAAACCAATTATTTGATCGATAATAATTTTAAAGACTGGCTCAAAAATCATAGGATTATCCTAACTTCAAAAAAGTTAAGCCATGTTCTCGACCAAGATCCTGTTGTATTGCCAAATTATCCTACTACTGAGTAGAGAGCTGCTTTTGAGAAGTGGACGGATGAAGATAGTCGGGTTAAGTGCTATATACTGGCATCTATGTCAAATGAGTTGCAAAGCCAGTATGAGTATATGTCCACTGCTTGGGCTATGATTACTCACCTTTAAGAGTTGTATGATGAGCAGAGCCATACTGCATGCTTCGAAGTGTCCAAGAGACTCTTCAACCTAAAGATACGCGAAGGGCAATCTGTCCATGAGCATTGTATGACAGTGATCAAGGACATTGAGGAGCTTGGGAAGCTCGGGCTAGATATGCAAAAGAAATTACAGATGGATCTGATCCTTCAATCTCTTACCAGTTCATATAGTCAATTCATCATGAATTTTCATATGAACAAACTTGATTGCTCTATTCCCGAACTAGTTAATATATTGGTTACAATAGAGGGTACCTTGAAGAGTTCAAGGGACTCTGTTCTTACTGTAGAGTGGACCTCTTCTTCTAAGAGAAAGCCTGTCAGAAGGAAGAAGGCTAAATCCACAAAGAAGCAGAAGAAAGAGAGCAAGCTAAAAAATGATGGTCTAAAGGCAGCTGAGGCAAAGGAAAAGTGTTTCCACTATCATGCTGAAGGCCACTGGAGGAGGAACTGTCCAAAATATTTGGAGAGCCTAAAGACCAAAAAAGTTGATAAATCTTTCGAAGGTATGCTTGTAATTGAATCTAATCTTTTGATTTCTTCTACTTCTAGTTGGGTATTGGACTCTGGCTTGAGTGCTCATATATGTACCTCAATGCAGGGTCTGATAGAAATTGAAGGTTGAGGGAAGGTAACATGATCCTTCGGATCGATAATGGAGCAAAAGTTACTGCAAAGGCTGTTGGCACTTACCCTCTTCGATTACCGTCTGGTGTTAAATTAGATTTGAAAGACTGTTATTATGTTACTGTAGCTAGTCGGAATTTGATTTTCGTGTCTATGCTAGCATAGGAAGGATTTGAAATTAGTTTTAATAAAGACTTTTGTTCTATTTATTTATGAAATAAATTGGTTACATGAAGTCTTTTAATTGACAGTCTTTATCACTTGCATGTTGATGCGAATGTGAACCTAAATGAGCAAATAGTAAGTGCCATAGGCCAAAAGAGACCCAAAGATGAAATTAACCAGAAGTACTGATAGCATCATAGACTAGGTCATATTGGAGAGGGCAGGATAAACAGACTGAAAAAGAATGAGATCCTTAGCTCTCTTAGCCCAGAGCCATATCCAACTTATGAATCTTGCCTTTGAGGAAAAATGGCTAAGTTATCCTTTGTAGGACATGGAGAAAGGGCCACAGAGTTACTTACCCTGGTACACACTGACGTGTGTGGGCCATTTGATGTGCAGACCAGGGGTGGTTACACCTACTTCATTACCTTTACCGATGATTTGTCTAGATACGGGTATGTGTATCTAATGAAACACAAGTCTGAGACCTTTGAAAAATTCAAAAAATTCAGGTATGAAGTAGAGAAGCAGACGGATAAACCCGTTAAGGTTCTTCGATTTGATCGAGGAGGTGAATACCTTAGTCAAGAATTTTTAAGATATCTTAAGGACAATGGCATAGTCTCTCAGTGGACCCCTCTTGGAACACTTCAGCTCAATAGGGTATCCGAAAGAAAGAATAGGACTCTATTGGATATGGTCTGATCTATGATGAGCTTCACTGATCTATCCTTATTTCTTTGGGGACATGCCTTGTTAACTGCTATTTATTTGTTGAGTAGGGTTTCTTCAAAGTCCGTTCCTACCACACCGTATGAGATATGGTTCGGTAAGAAGTCAAGTCTAGGTTATCTTAAGACTTAGGGATGTCCGGCCTATGTCAAGAGATAAATGTCAGAAAAGTTGGGGGATAGATCTATTATAGCTCATTTTATAGGGTATCCAAAAAAATCTATGGGATACTACTTTTACTTTCCACAAGATCACAATATTATTATGAGTTGAAATACTGTATTCTTAAAAAAATAGTTTATCTAGGATGGCGGCAGTGGGAGATTAGTAGAGCTCGAAAAGAAGGTCTTTAAAGAGCCCAGAGCTATAGATCCTCAGGAACCTGTAATTCATGAGCCAGTAGTTGATGTTCCTCTACCACCTCGTAGATCTAGCAGGATCTCCCGACCTCTTGAAAGGTACATGGATATACTTACGGAGGAAGTGAAGAAAATGTTCCTTATGGAAGATAGGGGTTATACTGATAACCCTAATACCTTTGATGAGGCAATGTTTAACATCGATTCCGAGAAGTGGTGAGATGCAATGAAGTCAAAATTTGACTCAATGCACTCGAACCAAGTCTAGACTTTAGTGGATCCATCTGAGGGCATTGTACCTATTGGGTGTAAATAGATCTACAAAAAGAAGATAGGTGCCGATGGTAAGGTAGAGACCTATAAAGCTAGGCTTGTGGCTAAAGATTATAGTCAGCGTGAAGGCATTGACTATCAAAAAACCTTCTCGCCCGTAGCCATGCTGAAATCCATTCATACTTTGCTTGCTGTTGCAGCTTATTACGATTATGAAATCTAGCAGATGGATATGAAAACTGCCTTCCTGAATGGATATCTTGAAGAAGATATCTATATGGAGCAGCCTATGGGTTTCACATCCGGTGATAGTGATCACAGAGTCTGCAAGCTATAAACGTCCATATACAGATTAAAGCAGGCTTCTCAGAGTTGGAACCATCATTTTGATGAGGCAATCAAATCATTTGATTTCATAAAAAATGAAGAGGAACCTTATGTATACAAGAAGGTCAGTGGGAGCATGATCACCTTCCTCGTATAATACGTGGATGATATTCTCCTTATTGAAAACAATATTTCCATGCTAACCATGGTCAAAAGATGCTTGTCCAAAGAATTCTCTATGAAAGACCTAGGAGAAGCATCCTATATTCTCGGAATAAAGGTCTATAGGGATAGACCTAAATAGATGCTTGGCCTGTCACAAAAGCTATACATAAAGGTGTTGAAGAGGTTCAGCATAAAAAACTTCAAGAGAGATTTTTTACCTCTTAGGCATGGTATTTGTCTCTCCAAGACGATGTGTCCGACCACATCTAAGAAGATTCAGTGCATGAGTAGGATTCCTTATGCTTCAGCAATAGGAAGCCTTATGTATGCCATGCTATATACTCGACCTGATATTATCCTTGCTGTGAGTGTCACGAGCAGGTATCAGTTGAATCCAGATGAGGAGCACTGGATAGCTATGAAGAATATTCTTAAGTACTTCAGAAGGATTAAAGATCTGTTCTTGTTCTTTGGAGGTGATTCTGAGTTACGATTCGAGGGTGTATTCTTGTTCGATTTACTAAAAAAGTTCTGAGTAATCGATCAATGGAGGCTAAGTGTGCTATAGATGTGTAGGATAAATTTTGATTTTAATGTTAGTTGTAGAACTGGATGTCATGCAATGACACGGTACTGCAAAGACAATGACACCATAGCCCTTGCTAAAAAGCTAAGATCTCACCAGAAGTCCAAACACATAGAGCATCGATATACGTGACTACCTTATATCGAGGTACGAAGAGTAGACTCTATAGATAATGTGGCAGACCCACTGACTAAGCAGTTGAGCCAACTAAAAATGAAAGTCCACCTTGAAAAGATGGGACTTAGATTTATGGCCAATTGACTTTAGTCCAAGTGGGAGATTGTTAGATGTGTGTCCTAGAAGCCAATATGGCTGACACATTATAATTAATCTAGGGTATAATTTTGTACTTAATATATTGATATGATCAAATAAAAGGATAAATTCTTTTTTATTCAAGTGTAATATGTCATTGAATCATCCATGAAATTAGTTTCGATACATACTCTCAAGGTGTTGAGAATTAGAGACATGTATTTAATTCCTAATGGCTCTCGATCACAGAATCATCATGAGGACGGTGATAGATCTGGATAGACTGACGCACAAATTACTTTCTTCGAGATAAATGGATCTCTAATCTACTGTGTAGAGACACAGGGCGATGAGTGTGGATGGTTGTTAGAGAACAACTAGTACTGAGTGTGACCATACGAGAGATCTCTTGAATTTCTATTCAATCATCAGTGATTGTCTCGATGCTGTAGTTTTATGTCTAGTCTTTTGACTTGAGATAGTACTACTGCTTGCAGTAAGACCGTTGGAGTTTGATTGACACATAAACATAGGTCTCAATAAGTCTTTGTAGTGGATATTGATGACAGTTGACCCACTATAAGAGTAGAGTGTGCATCAAGATAGGATCTATCAATCTTGATAGAGAGGAGTAGTCCTACGGGATATGAGAAGCTAAGTCCATAAATCTGTGGCCATAGTAGAGTGATTGATAGAAAAAAATTTTCATAGATATTACATCTGGACTTGAGCTAATCGAATCTGTCATATGACTGATGTTGAGATTTGACGATTTATCCATGACCTGCCATCTAATCGAAACTCATGATAGAGGGACTGAATCACACGTTAACTACACCTAGAGGTTTATTTCAGTTCCACTGGATTGCTACTATATACTGCTAGGTGACACTAGTAGATTGTGAGAGCTCACTAGGATTGTTTTGGATCAACAATCTTTGATTGAGTTAGAATGGAATTGTTTCAACCCATTGAAAAGAGTTTCAATGATACAATGATATAGATTATTGTATGTTTTACTATCAGATAGAATTGAACCTGTTGGTGCAAAAATCCACCTGCACCGGAGAAGCCGGAGTCGAGGGAGTCACGGTCGCCGTCGGGACCTACAAAAGAAGTCTCAACCAGAGGTGGGGTTGCTCCGGCAAGACCCTCCGATGCTCAAGTCAGTTCTCTACCTCAACAAGAATGGAGTGCTCGAAAAAAATTTTTAGCAGAGTTTCTAGGTAAAGATGAGAGCTTAAAGCTTAACGTATCTGGGGCTCCCCCTTTTATAGGTGGAGGGAGCAACAGACTGATAGCGATGTTTGTAACCGTCTGGTCATGGGCTGCCCAGGGTCAGGCAGAGTTTGTTGCGAAGAGTAGTGGAGTAGACCCGTGGCTATCACCGAAGCGCGCCACGTGGAGTCTGCCGCAGGAAGTGGAGCGACGTCCGTTGTCGCGACTTGCCAGAGGATGAAAGAATCATGCGGTATCCATCGCAGGAAGTGGAGCAGGATCATGGGCATCATAGCGGTCTGCCAGGGAGTAATGGAGCCGCGTGGAATCCATCGCAGGAAGTGGAGTAGGATCGTGGCCGTTCCTGCATCACGCCAGGGAGTGCAGACCTGTCGGCTGAAGTTCGGCTGGAGTGTCTGGCGGCGAGGGGTGGTTAGCTATCCATTTGAGAGGAGCCCAAAATTCGGCTCCCGTAAGAGTCTGGACGAAGTCTTCCTTTAGCCGGAGTCAAGGACGAGGCCCGGCTCCCGTAGGGGTCGGGCAGAGTCTTCCTGCAATTAAAGTCAGGGGTGAAATCCGGCTCCCGTAGAAGTCTGGACGAAGCTTACCAGTGGTTGAAGTTGGTGACGGAGTCCGGCTCCCGTAGGAGTCCGGGTGGAGTCTGCTTGCAGTTGAAGCTGGTGACAGAGCCCGGCTCCCGTAGGAGTCCGGGCGGAGTCTTCCTTGCAGTCGGAGTTGGAGACGAGCCTGGCTCCCATAGGAGTCCGGGCAGAGTCTGCTTTGCCGTTGGAGTTGGTGATGGAGCCCGGCTCCCGTAGGAGTCCGGGCGGAGTCTGCTTGTAGTCGGAGTTGTGGGCGGAGTCTGGCTCCCGTAGGAGTCCGGATGAGGTCTGTCTGCAGCTGAAGTCGGGGATGAGGCCCGACTCCCGTAGGGGTTCGGGCGGAGTCTTCCTGCAATTAAAGTCAGGGGCGAAGTCCGGCTCCTGTAGGAGTCCGGACGAAGCTTACCAGCGGTTGAAGTTGGTGATGGAGCCCGGCTCCCGTAGGAGTCCGGGCGGAGTCTGCTTGCAGTCGGAGTTGTGGGCGGAGTCCAGCTCTTGTAGGAGTCCGGACGAGGTCTGTCTGCAGTCGGAGTCGGGGATGAGGCCCGACTCTCGTAGGGGTCCGGGCGGAGTCTTCCTGCAATTAAAGTCAGGGGTGAAGTCTGGCTCCCGTAGGAGTCCGGACGAAGCTTACCAGCAGTTGAAGTTGGTGATGGAGCCCGGCTCCCGTAGGAGTCCTGGCGGAGTCTGCTTGCAGTTGAAGCTGGTGACGGAGCCCGGCTCCCATAGGAGTCCGGGCGGAGTCTTCCTTGCAGTCGGAGTTGGAGATGAGCCCGGCTCCCGTAGGAGTCCGAGCGGAGTCTTCCTGCAATTAAAGTCAGGGGTGAAGTTCGGCTCCCGTAGGAGTCCGGACGAAGCTTATCGACGGTTGAAGTTGGTGATGGAGCCCGGCTCCCGTAGGAGTCCGGGCGGAGTCTTCCTTGCAGTCGGAGATGGGGACGAGCCCGGCTCCCGTAGAAGTCCAGGCGGAGTCTGCTTTGCCGTTGGAGTTGGTGACGTAGCCCGGCTCCCGTAGGAGTCCGGGCGGCATCTTCTTGCAGTCTGAGTTGTGGGTGGAGTCCGGCTCCCGTAGGAGTCCGGACGAGGTCTGTCTGCAGCCGGAGTCGGGGATGAGGCCCAGCTCCCGTAGGGGTCCGAGCGGAGTCTTCCGGCAATTAAAGTTAGGGGCAAAGTCTGGCTCCCGTAGGAGTCCGGACGAAGCTTACCAGCGGTTGAAGTTGGTGACGGAGCCCGGCTCCCATAGGAGTCCGGACGGAGTCTGCTTGCAGTTGAAGCTGGTGACGGAGCCCGGCTCCCGTAGGAGTCCGGGCGGAGTCTTCCTTGCAGTCGGAGTTGGAGACGAGCCCGGCTCCCGTAGGAGTCCGGGCGGAGTCTGCTTTGTCGTGGGAGTTGGGGACGGAGCCCGGCTCCCGTAGGAGTCCGAGCGGAGTCTGCTTGCAGTCGGAGTTGTGGGTGGAGTCTGGCTCCCGTAGGAGTCCGGATGAGGTCTGTCTGTAGCCGGAGTCGGGGACGAGGTCCGACTCCCGTAGGGGTCCGGGCGGAGTCTTCCTGCAATTAAAGTCAGGGGTGAAGTCCGGCTCCCGTAGGAGTCCGGACGAAGCTTACCAGCGGTTGAAGTTAGTGACGGAGCCCGGCTCCCGTAGGAGTCCGGGTGGAGTCTGCTTGCAGTTGAAGCTGGTGATGGTGCCCGGCTCCGGTAGGAGTCCGGGCGGAGTCTTTTTTACAGTCGGAGTTGGAGACAAGCCCGGCTCCCGTAGGAGTCCGGGCGGAGTCTGCTTTGCCGTTGGAGTTGGTGACAGAGCCCGACTCCCGTAGGAGTCCGAGTGGAGTCTGCTTGCAGTCAGAGTTATGGGCGGAGTCCGGCTTCCGTAGGAGTCTGGACGAGGTCTGTCCGCAGCCGGAGTCGGAGACGAGAACCGGCTCCCGTAGGGGTCCGGGCGGAGTCTTCCTGCAATTAAAGTCAGGGGTGAAGTCCGGCTCCCGTAGGAGTCCGGACGAAGCTTACCAGCGGTTGAAGTTGGTGACGGAGCCCGGCTCCCGTAGGAGTTCGGGCGGAGTTTGCTTGCAGTTGAAGCTGGTGACGGAGCCCGACTCCCGTAAGAGTCCGGGCGGAGTCTTCCTTGCAGTCGGAGTTGGAGACGAGCCCGGCTCTCGTAGGAGTCCGAGCGGAGTCTTCCTGCAATTAAAGTCAGGGGTGAAGTCCGACTCCCGTAGGAGTTCGGATGAAGCTTACCAGCGGTTGAAGTTGGTGACGGAGCCCGGCTCCCGTAGGAGTCCGGGCGGAGTCTGCTTGCAGTTGAAGCTGGTGACGGAGCCCGGCTCCCGTAGGAGTCCGGGTGGAGTCTTCCTTGCAGTCGGAGTTGGAGATGAGCCCGGCTCTCGTAGGAGTCCGAGCGGAGTCTTCCTACAATTAAAGTCAGGGGTGAAGTCCGGCTCCCGTAGGAGTCCAGACGAAGCTTGCCAGCGGTTGAAGTTGGTGACGAAGCCCGGCTCCCGTAGGAGTCCGGGCGGAGTCTGCTTGCAGTTGAAGCTGGTGACGGAGCCCGGCTCCCGTAGGAGTCCGGGCGGAGTCTTCCTTGCAGTCGGAGTTGGAGATGAGCCCGGCTCCCGTAGGAGTCCGAACGGAGTCTGCTTTGCCGTTGGAGTTGGAGACGACTCGTGAGGGTCAATCCCGTTGAGAACTTCGGCTGAGGGTATTTTATACCCAACACCAGTCCCCCTACTTTCGAGTTTGAATTTCGAATGAAGGAAGTACAGAGAGGTTTGCACAGCCAAAATTGTCCCTCGAACCCTGTGTACGACCGCCTCCAGATATTTTGGCATTAAATGTGCACATGCTGGAGTCTTTTCGAATCGGGGCGATACGAAAGGACCCTTCGAAATTTTTGCTGGTACACTGGCCCAGGTACGATGCAATAATGGCCCTACCAACCGTTAGCCGCTTTCAGCCACCTGCCGTGGTGAGTGGGACACGTGTCGAGCGCGGGCCGGCCTGGGGGGATTCGCGATCATTATGGTGCCGGATCCCAGGGTCTATTTAAACCCATCCTTCCGCCTTTAGGGGCCCTATTCTGCTTCAGAATTCTAGCGGTATCTGCCCTTTCTTCGAGAGCCCTGTTTCTCTTGGCGTCTTCTTGGGCCATAGGCGTCCTTTGAGTCGTCCCTGTCCTCGCCCCTCTGCATCCCTCAGAGCGATCTAGGTTAGTCCCAGAACCTCCATCTTTCTTCCCGCCACTTAGGGGCCCTTTCTTTGCCATTTTTTTTTTTTTGTATTCCTCTGAGTCAGCCTCTTGTGATCTCTCGCCCTTTGTCCTGCCCATTTTCTTCGGGATCATTAGGATCTTCATTTGAAGGTATTCAAAATGTCTTCCGATACTTTCGCTTCCGGCGGTTCCGGGAGTTCTTCTGCCTCAACCCCCCAGGTCCCCCGTTCTGTAGATGAACCCGTACCTGGGGTGGGGCCTCACCCGATTTTTGCGCCGGGTGCCATTCCCTGCTCCTTGACTCTGGATGAACTCCTGCTGATAAGGGTTCAGTACGGAGTTCCTCCGGAGTATGACCTGGAGCTTCCCGGCCCCTCCGATCGGGCTAGCACTCCTCCATCCGGTCGCTTTTGCTTGTATCAGGAGGCATTCCGTACCGGGCTCCGGCTTCCGCTTCCATCCTTTATTGTCGCCCTCTTCCGCTTCTTAGATATCTCTTTGGCTTCAGTTGCTCCGAATTTTTTTAGGTTTTTGATAGGGTTTCTCTCCCTTTGCCACGTAGTTGAGGTCCAGCTGTCCCTCTCTCTGTTTAGGCATTTCTATACCTTCAAGCGTCATCCTTCGATGAAGGACTGGTGGTATTTCTCTCCTTAGTTTGGCAAGAAGGGGTTGCTGAAAGGTGCCCCCTCTTCGATCCACAACTGGAAGGGGAAATACCTCTTCGTCCACTGTCCGACCCTGAGGCTGGGCCTGCCCCCTTGGGGCTCTCTGAGGGATTCTGTCCGCCGGGCCCCCAGCCTGGGGGAGGACGACCTCCAGGCTGCCCGGAAGCTTCTCGCCTATTCCGCTCCTTCCCTTTTCAACCTTATGAGGGAGCAATTTTTGTTCAACGTCGGTCTGAGCCCCCAGGATCCTGTGAGTACTTCATCTTTTTCTTTCTCTTCTTTTCTTCTGTCCTTCTTCTTTTTCTTTCTTTTTCTTCTCTCTTCTTCCTTCTCTTTTTTTTTTTTTTTTTTTAAGGAATAGACGCCGAAGCAGCACGGATGCTTGCCAGGGGCGTCAGGGCCCACAAAAGAAAGGGTGCCGCGGCCTCCAGATCGGCAAAGAGGGCCAGGGCGGAGGAGTCGAGCTTGGCCGCGCCCGTCCAGGCGGCTCCAGCGATTGACATTCCCTCGAACGTCGAACCTATGGCCCTCCGGGCCTCCTCGAGGAGTCCGCCGACTGGGGCTCCCATTTTGGGGGTCCGCTCCACAGAGGCGCCCGTAGTCGAGAGGGGGAAGAGAAGGAAGTCGGTGGCCCGCAGGGTGAGTAGCCACCGAGCTGCCACTGACGAGTCCCTCGGTTCTGAAGAGGAGCTGGAGAATCCCTTCAATGACAGGGACTTGATCAGGTGGTTGATCGACGGCTGCATCCTGCCCGAGGTCATCGAGAGGATCGACCACGTCGATCCTGAGCAATGGGTTTGGGACTCCCTAGGGTCCTTCCTCGAGGTAAACAAATCTTCATTTGACCGGCTATTCGACCCTTGTTCTGATCCCCTTGTCGCCCTTGCAGATTGGGCACCAGCTCCTCACCAATATCGAGGTGACAAACTGGGCGAGGAGGGACGCCGTCCAGGTGGAGGAGCGTTGCCGGGCCGAGGTCGCTCGCCTCAAAGAAAAGGCAGTCGAAGTAGCCGCCCTCCAAGAGGCCCTGAAAAGAGAGAAACAAGCCCGAGAGGAGGAAAAGTAGACCTTGGAGGAGACGGTGAGAAAGGCGGAGGTCGAGGTCGCCAATTTGGCTGAGCAGATTCCAGTCCTGGTCTCGGAGGCCAGGGTTCTTGCAGTAGAGGAGTTCAAGACCTCCGCGGAGATGAGGGACCTGAATGTTCAATTCGGCCAGGAGGCGTTCATCAAGGGGTTCGAGCTCTGCCAGGAGAAGGTGGCCAGAAAATTTTCGGAGCTCGACCTCAGCTTCCTGGGTGAGGAGTCTGAAGATGAGGCCGGTCCCTCTCCCACTACCACCGCTGCCGCAGCCCCCCTTCCAGGAACGTCGAGCTCTCCAACTCCTGCCTCTAAGGTCTGAGACCTTCGACCTTGTATTTTTATTTTATCGTAATTTTTCTTTTTCTTTTTGTCTTCAAGAATCATCCAATCAATAAAGTTGAATTTCTTGGCGTGGATGGCTTCTCCCTCCTTCCTTTCTTCTCTCTGCTTTTCTTTCTGTGATGAGATGCGTCTTGACACTTTTGTCTCCCAATGGCAGTGCCCTGCCGAAGCACTTCCCCTGCCCCTGGGGATCCCGCTGAAGTCGACGATCCAGCGACTGAAGAAGGAAGTTCTTCACTTGACAAAGAAGTCAAAGAAGATGGAAGGCGAGCTTCACAGATTGAGAGAGGGTCATTCTGAAGCCACCGCAGAGGCCACCCACTTTCGGAATCTCCACGTGAAGGGGATCATGGAGTATAGCCGGAGGAAGGCGGACTTCGCGAAGGAGCTTGAGGAATGCAAGAAGAGTGCTAGCGACCGAATTTGGGCTCAAGCTGCCAAGATTAGTGCTCTCCGGGTGGAACTGTCGGCTGTGAAGGAGAGGATCGGCCAGCTGGAGGGGAGCTCATCCCGGCTCTTGACCCGGGCCGACGGCGACCGGGAGTGGTCGAAGAAGGTCTCCGACCTTCAGCGACAGCTTCAGGACATCGAGGTGAGCTACGACGTGCATCGGGCCGGTTGGCGTAGGCAGGTGGACGAGTATAAAGGGAGACTCAGGGTGGCGGCCGATGAAGTCGCCCGTCTCTAGAGGCAGCTGGCTGACAGGGCTCAGCTTACTTCTGCTCGAGATTCTGATGAACTCTAGTCCCTAAGAGGAACCGTTGAAGGGATTTCTGTCGCCCTCGGGGAAAGGATGGTTGAGCTGCAGCAACTGAAGATCCAATTGGCATACGAGCAGCGGGCCGTCACGGACGCAGAGGCAGAATCTGAGGTCCTGAGAAAGAGGCATCGAGAGGCGGAGGTCGAAAGCCAGTGACTTCGTCGGGCGCTCCAGGATGCGTTGCTGAAAAAGGGAGAGCTAGAAGAAGAAGTTGAGAATCTGAGGCAGTCCTGGATAGGGGGTGGAGTAGATAATTCTAGGTCGAAAGGAGCAGAGCTTCCCTAGGGCTCTTCTTGGCCTTCCGTCTTTTCATGTATACATTTTCCCTTTTGCTGTTTTGTCTCGCTTTTGTCGCTTTGCTTTTCTTCCTTTGGCCTTCTAGGCTTCGTGGTGTATATTTCGCAAATAGAATGAAAAGGGGATTTTGTGTTACCTCGTCTGCATATTGTATTAAATTATCGTCCGTCGGACTTCTCTTGTCGTTCGACTTGTCCGATGTTGGCGTCGTTTGGAGGTGCCCAATCGTCGATGCGTTGGTCTGCTTTCCTTGGTGGTCTGAACTTCGCACTACCTCGAAGGTGCCGCCGTCTTCTTGACCCATGTCGAGAGCCTTCTTAGAGGCTAGGGGTGTTTGGTAGGAATTTTTCATCTTTGTTGACACGGGGTTCCTTACGTCTTTGGCGTAGTTTGTCCTTCATTTATTTCTGTCGTAGTTCATCGCTCTTCCTTTTTAATTTCCCTCCTCTTTTTAGAGTGAGGGCCCTCCCCTTTCTTTTTGCGGGGTTGCGTAGAAGTATGAAGGTGCCGCTGAGGAGCCTTTCCCCTTCATTCGATCTTGTTGGGTGGCTGGGTTTCGTCGCCGTCAGGACGAGGTTCTCCTCCTGTTCCCAACGGGGGTGCGGGGGCATATAAGGGCTATCGCAAGGGTCTTCCCCCCATCCGGTCTAGAAGAACCGGGTCTTCGACTTTGCTCATGTCAGGATGAGGTTCTCCTCCAATTTCCGACATGGCCGTGGGGGCACATTAGGGCGTTGCAAGGCCTCTCCCCCCATCCGGTCTAAAAGAATCGGGCCTTTGACTTTGCTCATGTCAGGATGAGGTTCTCCTCCTGTTCCTGACATGGCTGTGGGGGCACATTAGGGTATTGTAAGGCCTCTCCCCCCATCCGGTCTAAAAGAATCGGGTCTTTGACTTTGCTCATGTCAGGATGAGGTTCTCCTCCTGTTTCTGACATGGCTGTGGGGGCACATTAGGGAGTTGTAAGGCCTCTCCCCTCATCCGGTCTAGAAGAATCGGGCCTTTGACTTTGCTCATGTCAGGACGAGGTTCTCCTCCTGTTCCTGACATGGCTGTGGGGGCGCATTAGGGCATTGTGAGGCCTCTCCCCCAATCCGATCTCAAGATAATCAGACTTTCATTTTAGTTATGTTAGGATGAGGTTCTCCTCCCGTTCCTAACATAACCTTGTCTTAATTGTTTGAAGGGGTTATCCCCAGTCGTAACAAATCCATTTCAAATGGGAGGAGCATGCGAAGTCGAAAGGAATTTAGATTCAGGGCAAAGTCGTAAGCGATATATTTACAGATTTTCCGAGTTTCATGATCGTGGAAGGTCTGCTCCTCCTTGAGGCCTTCCGATGATGGAGTCGATGGTCCCAATTGGAGGCCAATCTCCGGGCTGCTCCTCCCTCATTGGCGGTTCAGGTTGCGGTAGGGCCCTTGGCCGATCTTCTCTACCCTCAGGCCAGCGTCGGATGAATCTATCGAGTCGACCTTGCCGGATGAGCTCCTCGATCTCGTCTCGAAGCTGGATGCATTCTTTCGTATCATGGCCGTGGTCGCGATGATAGAGACAGAACTTTTTGGGGTTGCGCTTTTTGGGGTGTGTGTGCATCCTCTCTGGCCTAGGGAGCTACTTCCTGACCTCCATCAGTACCTGGGCCTTCGAAGCATTGAGGGGGGCGTAGTTGCGAAATCTTTCCGATGGAGAACCCCACCGAACCCCGCGGTCCAGACTTCTCTGTCTACATACCTGGGGTAGAGTATGGGCATGCTTGTACCCAGGAGGGGATCGAGAATGCGGTCGAGCTTCTCTCGATCTTTTTTCGAGTGCGGGCTTACTCGAGTCTCCTGCCTGCCGCTCTCTCGCGGTCTCCTCATCCTTCATTTTGAAGGCTTCTTCCATTCGGGCGTACCCTTCAGCCCGAGCCAACAAATCAGCAAAATTCCTGGGGTACTTTTTCTTCAGGGAGAACAAAAGGTCATTCTTCTGAAGGCCGCCCTTCAAAGCGGCCATTGCGACTGATTGGTCCAAATTTCGGACCTCCAGCACTGCGACATTGAAACGGTTGATGTAGGCCCGAATGGACTCCCCTTCCCTCTGCTTGATATTGATGAGGGACTCCAAACCCTTCCGGGGGCACCGGCTGCTGACAAAATGGGCCACGAATTGATGGCTCATCTGATCGAAGAAAAAGATGGTACCCGACTTCAGCGCCGAGTACCAGTTTCTTGCCGCTCCCTTCAAGGTGGATGGGAAGGCTCGGCATAGAATGGCATCGGGAGCACCATGAAGCAGCATCATCGTCCGGAAGGCTTCCAGATGATCAACTGGGTCCGAAGTTCCGTCATAGCTTTCGAACTGGGGGAGCTTGAAGTTTGGCGGGATCGGTTCCTGCATGATCATTTGAGAAAATGGAGGGTCAGTGCAAATATCCTCACCATAAGCGGGGGGAGCATGGCGGAGTTCTTCGATCCGTTGGTTCATCTCTTGGAGTCTCCGGTCTAGAAAATCCTCTCGACTTCGGGTCTCGAGGGTCCTTTGATAGAATGGGGGCAGGGATCTTCCAGGGGTGGAGTCGTGATCCGATTGAGGGCTCTCCACCCTCGGGTTCGTCTTCCCAGAAAAGATGGGACGGCTGGTCCAAGTGGCCCGCCCCACCGTCGGATTTTGGTGTTCCGGTGACACCCTTTCCAGGCGCACTGATGCCTATGGCTGCTGCTGCTGCATGGCCTGCATAGCTTCAGTGAGGCCTCTGACTTGCTGCGCTAGCAGGTCAAACTGCTCCGTGCCGACTGCCGTCACTGGAGGAGGAGGAAGAGGTTGGGAAACAGGAGGTGAGGCCGGAGCTTGAGATCTGGCCACGGAGGTCGTGGATCATCGCGTGGACGCCTTGCGGGGAGGCATCGAGCAAAGACCAAGTGGAGGAAGGAGGAGAGGACATCGGAAAAGATGCCTGGGGGCGGTCCTGTTGAGCGCTCCTTTAAGAACAAGGGTACCGTGAAGGTTCAGGCCCCTTCCTTTAGCGCCAATCCTGTTGGTGCAAAAATCTGCCTGCGCTGGAGAAGCTGGAGTCGAGGGAGTCACGGTCGCCGTCGGGACCTGCAAAAGAAGTCTCAATCGGAGGTGGGGTTGCTCCGGCAAGACCCTCCGACACTCAAGTCAGTTCTCTGCCTCAACAAGAATGGAGTGCTCGAACGGAAATTTTAGCAGAGTTTCTAGGTAAAGATGAGAGCTTAAAGCTTAACGTATCTAGGGCTCCCCCTTTTATAGGCGGAGGGAGCAACAGACTGATAGCGATGTTTGTAACCGTCTGGTCGTGGGCTGCCCAGGGTCAGGCGGAGTTTGTTGTGAAGAGTAGTGGAGTAGACCCGTGGCTATCACCGAAGCGCGCCACGTGGAGTCTGCCGCAGGAAGTGGAGCGGCGTCCGTTGTCGTGACTTGCCAGAGGATGGAAGAATCATGCAGTATCCGTCGCAGGAAGTGGAGCAGAATCGTGGGCATCATAGCGGTCTGCCAGGGAGTAATGGAGCCGCACAAAATCCGTCGCAGAAAGTGGAGCAGGATCGTGGCCGTTGCTGCGTCACGCCAGGGAGTGCAGACCTGTCGGCTGAAGTTCGGCTGGAGTGTCTGGCGGCGAGGGGTGGTTAGCTATCCATTTGAGAGGAGCCCAGAATCTGGCTCCCGTAAGAGTTCGGACAAAGTCTTCCTTTAGCCGGAGTCAGGGACGAGGCCCGACTCCCGTAGGGGTCCGGGCGGAGTCTTTCTGCAATTAAAGTCAGGGGTGAAGTCCGGCTCCCGTAGGAGTCCGGACGAAGCTTACCAGTGGTTGAAGTTGGTGACGGAGCCCGGCTCCCGTAGGAGTCCGAGCAGAGTCTGCTTGCAGTTGAAGCTGGTGACGGAGCCTGGCTCCCGTAGGAGTCCGGGCGAAGTCTTCCTTGCAGTCGGAGTCGGAGACGAGTCCGGCTCCTGCTGGAGTCCGGGTGGAGTCTGCTTTGCCGTTGGAGTTGGTGACGGAGCCTGGCTCCCGTAGGAGTCCGGGCGGAGTCTGCTTGCAGTCAGAGTTGTGGGAGGAGTCCGACTCCCGTAGGAGTCCGGACGAGGTCTGTCTGCAGCCGGAGTCGGGGATGAGGCTCGGCTCCCGTAGGGGTCCGGGCGGAGTCTTCCTGCAATTAAAGTCAATGGCGAAGTCCGGCTCCCGTAGGAGTCCGGACGAAGCTTACCAGCGGTTGAAGTTGGTGACGGAGCCCGGCTCCCGTAGGAGTTCGGGCGGAGTCTGCATGCAGTCAGAGTTGTGGGTGGAGTCTGACTCCTGAAGGAGTCCGGACGAGGTCTGTTTGCAGCCAGAGTCAGGGACGAGGCCCGGCTCCCGTAGGGGTCCGGGCGGAGTCTTCCTGCAATTAAAGTCAGGGGTGAAGTCTAGCTCCCGTAGTAGTCCAGACGAAGCTTACCAGTGGTTGAAGTTGGTGACGGAGCCCGGCTCCCGTAGGAGTCTGGGCGGAGTCTGCTTGCAGTTGAAGCTGGTGACGAAGCCCGGCTCTCGTAGGAGTCCGGGCGGAGTCTTCTTTGCAGTCGAAGTTGGAGACGAGCCCGGCTCCCGTAGGAGTCCGAGCGGAGTCTTCCTGCAATTAAAGTCAGGGGTGAAGTTTGGCTCCCATAGGAGTCCGGACGAAGCTTACCAGCGGTTGAAGTTGATGACGAAGCCCAACTCCCGTAGGAGTCCGGGCGGAGTCTTCCTTGCAGTCGGAGTTGGGGACGAGCCCGGCTCCCGTAGGAGTCCGGGCGGAGTCTACTTTTTCGTTGGAGTTGGTGACGGAGCCCGACACTCGTAGGAGTCCGGGCGGAGTCTGCTTGTAGTCAGAGTTGTGGGCGGAGTCCGGCTCCCATAGGAGTCCGGACGAGGTCTGTCTGCAGCCGGAGTCGGGGATAAGGCCCGGCACTCGTAGGGGTCCGGGTGGAGTCTTCCTGTAATTAAAGTCAGGGGCGAAGTCCGGCTCCCGTAGGAGTCCGGACGAAGCTTACCAGCGGTTGAAGTTGGTGATGGAGCCCGGCTCCCGTAGGAGTCTGGGCGGAGTCTACTTGCAATTGAAGCTGGTGACGGAGCCCGGCTCCCGTAGGAGTCCGGGCGGAGTCTTCCTTACAGTCGGAGTTGGAGACGAGCCCGACTCCCGTAGGAGTCTGGGCGGAGTCTGCTTTGTCGTGGGAGTTGGTGACGGAGCCCGGCTCCCGTAGGAGTCCGGGCGGAGTCTGCTTGCAATCAGAGTTGTGGGCGGAGTCTGGCTCCCGTAGGAGTCCGGATGAGGTCTGTCTGCAGCCAGAGTCGGGGACGAGGCCGGGCTCCCGTAGGGGTCCAGACGGAGTCTTCCTGCAATTAAAGTCAGGGGTGAAGTCTGGCTCCCGTAGGAGTTCGGATGAAGCTTACCAGCGATTGAAGTTGGTGACGGAGCCCGGCTCCCGTAGGAGTTCGGGTGGAGTCTGCTTGCAGTTGAAGCTGGTGACGGAGCCGGCTCCCGTAGGAGTCCGGGTGGAGTCTCCCTTGCAGTCGGAGTTGGAGACGAGCCCGGCTCCCGTAGGAGTCCGGACGGAGTCTGCTTGCAGTCGGAGTTGTGGGTGGAGTCCGGCTCCCGTAGGAGTCCGGACGAGGTCTGTCTGCAGCCGGAGTCGGAGACGAGGCCCGGCTCCCATAGGGGTCCGGGCGGAGTCTTCCTGCAATTAAAGTCAGGGGTGAAGTCCGGCTCCCGTAGGAGTCCGGACGAAGCTTACCAGCGGTTGAAGTTGGTGATGGAGCCCGGCTCCCATAGGAGTTCGGGCGGAGTCTGCTTGCAATTGAAGCTGGTGACGGAGCCCGGCTCCCGTAGGAGTCTGGGTGGAGTCTTCCTTGCAGTCAGAGTTGGAGACGAGCCCGGCTCCCGTAGGAGTCCGAGCGGAGTCTTCCTGCAATTAAAGTCAGAGATGAAGTCCGGCTCCCGTAGGAGTCCGGACGAAGCTTACCAACGGTTGAAGTTGGTGACGGAGCCTGGCTCCCGTAGGAGTCCGGGCGGAGTCTGCTTGCAGTTGAAGCTGGTGACGGAGCCCGGCTCCCGTAGGAGTCCGGGCGGAGTCTTCCTTGCAATCGGAGTTGGAGACGAGTCCGGCTCCCGTAGGAGTCCGAGTGGAGTCTTCCTGCAATTAAAGTCAGGGGTGAAGTCCGGCTCCCGTAGGAGTCCGGGCGAAATCTGCTTGCAGTTGAAGCTGGTGACGAAGCCCGGCTCCCGTAGGAGTCTGGGCGGAGTCTTCCTTGTAGTCGGAGTTGGAGACGAGCCCGGCTCCCGTAGGAGTCCGGGCGGAGTCTGCTTTGCCGTTGGAGTTGGAGATGACTCGTGAGGATCAATCCCGTTGAGAACTTCGGCTGAGGGTATTTTATACCCAACGAAACCTATGAGGTCACACAACAAAGGATTATGCCTGAAATTAGTAATTGAGCTTATGAAGTGTCAATTGGGTTTAGAGAAACCCATTGGGTTCATGATAACCTTGCTAGCACATGGTTGGACCCAATTTCTCTTTCAATTAGGATTACTTATTTGATAAGTTAATTTTAACTTAATTATCTACTGATTACCTACATGAATAAGATTCATGAGACTCCAATTATCGAGTGTCTAAGGTTATGAATCACATAAATTAAGGGTGCAAGTCCCTTATGAATCTCCTTGATAGTTATTATGGGGTGCCACTTTGAATTGTTCAATTTGGGTGTGTCCATTGATTAGAGGGCCTTTAGTTCTCATATGGGGTGTCTCTTGGATGCAAAAGAGGGTATCTAATTATGGGTGCAAGGGCTCCAATAGTTGGCGTCTAATGGGCTTCTTAATGTAAGTTGGATAACTTAAGTTAATAGGAATCCTAATGCAAGTAGGACTTGTATTATATAATTGAATAAGATTCAATCTTTGTGCCTATAAAAGGAGACCTCTCTTAAGGTCCTAAGATCATCCAAGCCAGCCCCTCTCCACCCCAAGAGAACCTCCCATGCCCTCTCTTGCTCCCTCTTTCTCTTCTCCTTAGGCGTCCCCATGCCATACCACTTGGGATGCACGTCCCAAGTTATCTGACATCCAAAAGCTGTTGGGCATCCATTGATTGCTGGTTTCTAGTGCTGGTAGCAGCACATAAGTAACAAAAAAAGATTAGAGAAGAGGAGAAAAAGAAGATTAAGGAGAAAGATCAACGTTGATCACGATCCAGGCTTCGTTCAGATTCAGCAGGCTGAATTTTGAAGAATCAAAATTCAGATCTTAGAGGACTATTCTAGACTGATCCCGAGTGGATACTCGTAGAGGTCAGATACTTGTGCAGCTAACAGAGAGCCTCATCTCTTTCAGATCCAGATTTGAAGAAAGAGATTGCGAAAAAGATTTATGATTTGATCACAATTTAAATTTCAGCATATATCAATTTTAGCATATGAAATAGATCTATGTGGTTTTATATTTTTATGCATGCAAAATTTAGATTAAAATTATTTTAATCTTATTCTCTGCTGCAGTGTTTAGAAAATTAAGTTTTGAAATACATATGCATGCTACAAATCCCAAATTCCAATAGCATATTCATCTGATTTTTGGCATCTCAACTAGATCACAATCAGGTCCTACACGTCCCAGAAGTCCCATATTTTTATAGGCATAAGGGAAGTAGACTTTGATTAGGAGATGAGAGTCCTAAACATGTAGGACTCTAGAATTTTCAATGTCGCCCAAAACCATGATTTTGCCCAGATATATACATGGGAATAAGGGAGATTTCAAGGATTATTACATGCTAAAATTAGAGGAAAGGGGGCGTGGAAAGTTGGCATCCAAAATAGATTTTATGTGGGATTGATTTTGGTGCATAGAAGAGGAAGTTTATCTAACATGGGACTCTTCATTTAAATGACTATTTTAAATCCAATTAAATTTCAATGAGTCCTAATCATATTAGGACCAGATTAGATCTAAAAAGATGAAAATCCAAATCTGATTTAGAGCCCAATCTATTTAGATTATATGTCTCCTAATTGGAGGAATCCTAGTCCAATTGGACTCTTTCTTGGTACTTAAGTCAAACTCAATTTTAATCCTAATCCAATTAGGATTTGGTGCACCCATGAAAATGAGGATTTCTAGTCTAACTAGGAATACATACATCTTAGTCTAATTAGAAATTGGGTCAAACCCAAATCCTAATTCAACTGAGACTAATCATCCGATCTTTTTGGGGTTATCTTATAACCTAATTGGGGTTGATCAAATCAAACCCATAATAAGTCAAATTAAATCCAATCAAATTAAACTTGATGCAAGCCCCATTGCTCAATCAAATTGAGCCAATCAATAATCCTGTTGCTAATTAATCCTCCTATAACTTACTAACTCTTTAGTAAGTTACATAATGTAATATTTGCGTTGGATCAATTATCAATCAAATTGATAATCAAATCCTATTACGATTTATAATCGTAATTCAACTATCTGATCAGTCAAAAATTTCTGTGTATGACCTCATAGGTTTTATTCTGTCTAGTAGTGAGATATATTATGATCTCTATCACAATATCATTGAAACACTTTTCAATAGGTTGGAACAATTTCAACTCTGCCCATCAAGGATCATCGATCATTAAGATGATACTTGTGAGTCTCATAATCTACCAGTGATACCTAGCAGTATGTAGTGACAACCCAGTAAAATAAAAGATGAACCTCTAGGTGCAGTTAGCGCATGATACAATCCCTCTATTGTGAGTCCTGACAGATGGCAGATCATGGATGAATCGTCAAACTTCAACATCGATCATATGATAGATTCAATCAGCTTAAGTCCATATGTGACTCTATAAAATTTTTTTTTCATCAATTACACTGTTATGGCCATAGACTTAAGGACTCAGTCTCTTAAATTTTATAGGACTACTCCCTTCTGCTATGATCGATAGATCCCATCTTGATGCACACCCTACTCCTATAGTGGATCAATTATCGCCAACATCCACTATAAGGACTCTTTGAGACCCATGTTGATGTGTCAGTTAAACTCCAATAGTCTCACTGTGAGTAGTAGTATCATCTCAGGTCAAAAAAATCAGTCATACAACTACAGTATCGAGAAAGTCACTAACGAGTGAGCAGACATCCATGTAACTTCTTGTGTTGGTCACGCTCAGTGCTAGTTATTTTTTAACAACTACCTGCACTCTCATTTTAATATCTCTATACTACAGACTCGAGATCTGTCTGTCCAAAAAAAATAATCCATGCATTGGTCTATCCGGATCAATCACCATCCCCATAATGATCCTATGACCAGGAGCAATTTAGGAATCAACCATTAATGACACATGTCTCAAATTCTCAACTCTTTGAGAATATGTGTCATTATCTTGTTAATTTCTTGGATGATTCATAGACACATAAATATGAATGATAATATAACTGCCCAATAAGTACAGAATCATGTCCTAGAGATATGAAATATGTCAGCCAAGATTGGCTTCTAGGGCATACATTCGATAAAGTAGAGAACAAATTCTAGAGCTTCTCCTTGACTGACTCCCTACTTTACTCTTTAATCCTCTAGCTTTAATGTGGGATGGTGTTTTGTCTTTTTGCAATTGGATCCCTTTATTTTAATTTTATAAATAAAATATGTACAGTCAGTGCGATGTTCTAATCTCTTAAGCTTTCTATCTGACCCTTACAGTAAGCTTAGGCCAATGACTCTTAAACCAATTGGCTTTAGGACATTAGGTGTAGAACAACCCTTGGGCTTACTATCTCGAGTCAAAAAAGTTATGGGTCAAGACTAACTATACCAAGAGTCTCTTTGTATTCTCATTTTTTGACGCGAACATCAATGCTTACTTAGGCAAAGAGGTTTGGTTACTTGATAAGATATGCTCAAGACCTATTTTTTCTTTTTTTTTAATATTTTAATATTTTATTTATTTTGTAGGAATATTTTTGCATATATCAATATTTTGTACTCATACCCATATAAAGTAGATTCTTTATTAATATAGGTAGGAAGATGATTCTAGAATCACTCAGAAATTTGAATTGTTCTAAATCTAACCATTTATTGGATTTTCTTAATAATTGAATCCTTAATATTTTAAAAATTCTCTAAACTGTTAATCAATCATAGATTAAAATGTCTGATTAACTTTAAATTGGGATGAAATCAGGTATATTAGACTAATCGTTATCATATTCAAGGACTTAATTATTTTATTTATCCCCATCCCTCAATTTAATTTTCATTATCCTCAATGGAGTAAGAAAAATAAAGATATGAAAATAAGACAAGGAGAGATGTCACCTGAGCTAGTGCTTGTGTGTCACTTCCATACTAGGATATCCATCTTGGCTGGATGTGCTTATGCAGATTTAGCTTTCCTTCCAACTTAGCTTCGATAGTCTTAAAAACTTAAAAAGAAAACAAACTAAAATTGAAAAGATTTTAAAATGCAAAAGCTGAGTTGCTTCTCAACAAGTGCTAAGTTTAAAGTCTTCAGCTAGACTAAATCTTTGATACAGGATCAGTCAGTATAAATGGGCTCATGGAGAACCATGGCCTCCTCTACAATTTCAATGGGCAACTCCAAAAATAGTTTCAATCATTGTCTATTAACTTTAAAAATGGTACCATTACTTGGATTCTTGATCTCAATAGCCCCATGCGAGAAAACTTTTTTTACTAAAAAGGGTCTTGTCTATCTAGACTTAAGTATTTGAGAAAATAAATATAGTCTAGAGTTATATAAAAAAACCTTTTGATCAAGAGTAAATAATTTTTTAAGAATTGCTCGATCATGAAATATCTTAGTTCGTTCTTTGTATATCTTAGCATTTTCATATGTCTCATTCTTGATTTTCTCTAGTTCGTCAATTTGTAGCTTCCTATGTTGTCCAGTCTCGTTTAGATCCATGTTCAACTTTTTAATGGTCCACATAGCCCTATGTTCAAGCTTGACTGATAAGTGACATGCTTTACCAAACATAATTGTATAGAAAGATATTCTAAGTTGGTTTTGAAGACAGTGCGATATGCCCATAGTACATCCACTAGCTTCAATGACCAATCTTTTCTATTGGTGCTCATAGTCTTTTCTAGGATTTATTTGATTTGACGATTGAAAACTTCGACTTGCCCACTAGTCTGAGGGTGATAAGGTGTTGCCAGCTTATGGGTGATATTGTACTTTTTTGTCAGAGATGCGAAGGATCGATTGCAAAAGTTCATTCTTCGATCACTTATAATGGCTCTAGGGATTCCAAAATGAGAGAGGGTGTTTTCTTTTAAAAATTTGATAATAATTTTACTATCATTCAACCTACATGGCATAGCCTCTATCCATTTGGACATGTAATCAACAGCCACTAAGATATATTCATTTTCAAAAGATTTTGAAAATGATCCCATGAAATCAATACCCCATATATCAAAAATCTCAACAACTAGGATCGGATTTAATGGCATCATATTTCTTTTGGTGATCCGACCCACTTGCTGACACTTAACGTAGCTTTTGTAGTACTTATGTGCATCCTTAAATAGATTGGGCCAATAGAATCCACATTGGAGAACTTTTGCAATGATAATTTTGGATCCAAAGTGGCCATCGTAGGCTTGGTCGTGACAAAAGGATAGGATGCTTCTGACCTCTTGGTCCAGAACACACCTTCTAATAATTTGATCAGGATATTGTTTGAATAGATATAGATCATCCAAATGAAAAACTTCACTCGGGCAAAAAATTTATGTTTGTCCTGAGTGATCCAGTGAGAGAGAATCTTACTCATGGCTAAGTAATTGACAATATCAGCGACCATGGTTCTACGGTCACGGACATGAGTTGTTCATCAGGAAAAACTCTTTTATTGATGGTTCGTTAGAGGATGCATCTGTTAATTGGGATCGATAATCAGCTACTATATTTTTAGTTTTCTTCTCATCTCTGATTTCTAAGTTAAATTTTTGAAGAAGTAAAATCCATAGGATTAGGCATGCCTTGGCATCTTTCTTTGACAAGAGATATCTAATGGTTGAGTGACCAGTGCACACAATGACATGTGACCCAATCAAATAAGATCTAAATCTTTTTAGGACAAAAAAGATAGCCAAGAACTCTTTCTTAGTTGTTGAGTAATTAAGCTGTGCATCATTAAGGGTCCGACTAGCATAGTAGATGACTCGTGGCAGCTTATCAATCTTTTATCCTAAAATGGCTCTAATTGTATAATCAGATGCATCACACATAAGTTCGAAGGGTTAAGTCTAGTCAGGTGGGTGAATGATGGGTGTGGACATCAGTGCCTTTGAAAGATACTCGAAGGACTCAAGACACTCAGAAGTGAAGTCAAATTTAACTTTTTTAGCAAGAAGATTAGTCAGTGGTCGAGCTATCTTATTGAAATTCTTGATGAACTTTCTATAGAAACCAGCATGTCCTAAAAACGAGTGGATTTTCTTAACTGATTTGGGTGGTGGAAGATTTACAATCAGGTCTACTTTGGCTTTGTCCACTTCAATGACCTTCTTTAAGATAACATGGCTAAGTACTATGCCTTCTTTAATCATAAATTGACATATTTTTTAATTAAGCATTAAGTATTTTTCCTTACACCTTTCTAAGACTGGTCTCAAATGATGTAGGCACTCGAAGAAGGTGGAGCCAAAGATGAAAAAATCATCCATAGATATTGCTAAAAATTGCTCGATCATGTCAAAAAAGATGCTGATCATGTACCTTTAGAAAGTAGATGGAGCATTATATAAGCCAAAGGGCATGCGTCTATAGGTAACAGTTCCAAATAAATAGATAAAAATGATCTTCTTTTGGTCCTCTAGTGCTATAGGAATCTGGTTGTAATCGGAGTATCCATCAAGAAAATAATAGAATTCATGTTCGGCTAACCTCTCCAACATCTGGCAATGAGTGGTAGGAGAAAATGGTACTTTCTTATGGTTGCATTTAATTTTTTATAATCAATATAGACTCTCCATCCAGTTTGGACTTTAGTTGGTATTAGCTCATTTGCTTCATTTTGGACCACTATTATCTCAACTTTTTAGGTACTACTTGAATTGGGCTAACCCATGAACTATCTAAAATGGGATAGATAATTTTATTGTCTAGTAACTTGAGAATCTCTTTCTTCACTACCTCCTTCATAGTTGGGTTAAGTCTTCTTTGGGAGTCTCTAGTTGGCTTGGCTTCCTCCCCTAAATGAATTTGATGTTGGATGATTAAAGGACTGATCTCTTTGATGTCAGTCATGGTCCAACTTATGGCTTCCTAATTCTCTCTGAGGATAATTAAAAGTTTCTCCTCTTGAGTTTGATCTAGATTTGATATGATGATTATGGATAAAATTTCTGATGGATCTAGATACGCATATTTGAGATACTCGAGGAGTGTTTTGAGCTCTAATTTTAGTGCTTCCTCAATTGATGGCTTGGGTATTGGTTCATCCATTCTTGCAAATGGTTTGACTGGTAGTTTCCATTGTAGATAAACTTTCTGGTAACTGAATATGAAAATTTTATAAGCAATTTCAGATTCTTGGTCTAATTAGAGATTACAGTCAAAATCTTCATCCTCTAGATCAATAGGCTCATAAATCTTATCCTGGATCAGGTTTATGTTGATGAATTGATCCATTTTGTTTTTGAGATTAAAAATATTAAGATCAATGGATATGTTTCCAAATGAGAACTTTATGAGTCCATTGTGCTAGTTGATTAGCGCATTGGTGGTTGCTAAAAATGATCTTCCTAAGATGACTGGGATGTAATCTTTTGGGTTAGACACTGGTTTAGTCTCTAGGATTACAAAATCTATCGGATAAATAAAATCACTGATCTTGATTAGCACATCCTCCATAACTCCCTTGGGGACCCTCACTGATCGGTTTGCTAATTGCAATATGATTTCTATAGGCTTTAATTCTCCTATCCTCAATTATTTATAGATCGAATAAGGTAAGATGTTCACACTAGCCCCTAAGTCTAGCAAGGCCTTATCGATGATGGTTTTTCTAATGACACAAAATGTTGTAAGAGACCTTGAATCTTTGTACTTTACCGACATATGGTTCGAAAAGTATGAGCTCCCACTAGCTACCTAGAAGGCTTTCTTAGGCATGTTGGTAGTCTTTTTCTTTGTGCATAGGTCCTTGAGGAACTTGGCATATGTGAAAATTTGTTGGATCATATCTAGTAGAGGGATATTTATTTTTACTTATTTGAACATCTCTAAGATTTGATCCATATGGGATGGATGTCTATTTGATCTAAGTCTATTAAAAAAAAAGAGCTACAGGACTGGTGGCGATGTCTTGACTTGCTTGAACCCTGAGGTGGGTTCTACAAGTGGCTTGGGTGGCTTATCAACCTCTGTTGATTCAGGCTCCACAGACTTGGTCTAATCAATCAATTACTCATGAGGTGGTTCAGCTAGTGGATCTTCTTGATCTTCAGATGTACCCACATGATTGTTTACTTCTCTCTCAGATCTTAAGGTGTGAATTGCATTTACATGATTGAATCAACCTTTAGATTGAGATTGTTGATCGATTTAGGCTCTTGGGTTAGGTTCTGGTTGGCTTTGTAATTTTTTTTTTCTCTTTTGTTGATTGTGGTAGCCAATTATCCTAATTGTATTTCCAATTAGGCTATCGCTTGGGTATTGGCTGTTAGAATCTGGCTCATGGTTTGTACGAAATTACCCATGGTTTTCATGAAATCATTGAAGGTAGTTATGCTGTCAGAAGTTGATTTCACCAAAATCTCTAACCCTTTTTCTAGTGTATTAAGCCTTTGATCATTGTCGAAGCTTGATGGGTTATTCAATGATTAGGTGGGCCTGGAGTGGGCTGATTGAAGGCAGGTCTACTTGAGTTTGATCCTTACGATCAAGAAAAATTGAGGTGGTTGATGCGAGTCGTAGCACCCCAAAATTAATCCTACTCACTTACTATATAGATAGGATGAGTCGAGATCGTATCCGTAGGGATCTTAGTTGATTGTTTCAAAAATATAAAAAAAAAGATAATAAATTATAAAAAATATAAGAAAGAAATAAGAAAATTACAATAAAAATATTTTTTATTGATCAAATAAAGAAGCATATATAAAGAAAAATAAACAAAAGTATGATACAAGATAATTTAATCAAGCTGATCTTCTAGCTACTCCCGATGGTAGATGTGCCTCCTTCATCTTTTTTCATGCAGACAATGGCAGGATGGCTGGAAGACTTGGTCTAGAAACTCCAAGGAAGAAAAATAGATGGAAGTATGAAAATATAGAAAAGTAGGGTAGCAGCACTAGGATTAGGACATATCCTAGATTTGATGGAAGGTGTGCTAAGGTTAGGACCTCCCCTAGACTTCTTGGAATGTGGAGAAAGGATCTATGGAGGAATATGGTAGTGGCAAGGAAGAAGAAGAGGGGTTGCTAGGATTAGTACCTCTCTTAAACTTATGGAGAAGAGAGAAAGAGGGAGAGAGAGAGGGGGGCGGCAGCTTGGAGAGAGTCTAGGCATTGGCTTGAATATTTTTGGGAGGAGGCATTGAGGCTCTATTTATAGAAGAGGGAGTGGATGTCTAAGATTTGGAGAGGCTTGGGATTCCTTGTTGCATGAGGAATTGTGGCGCATGAAAAGAGATGGGGCACAAAAGGGGTTTTGTTGTGGTGTGTAATAAAGAAAGGAAGGAAGTTGGCATGGAAAAGCATGTACGAAAGAAGGACATAAAGAGAGAGGGTGTGAGATCTTGAGATGGGGTGGCACATCTTTTTTTTCTTCCTTCACATGAAAATCTCATGCCAAAAATGAGTTGGCATGGCACATATGTTCTATGGTTTCATGAGAAGGGTGGTAGCATGAATAAAGATCATTAGATTTTCATGTTGCTTCTCCTCCATTGATCAATAAGTCGCATTCACACTTGAATCTTCATAAAAGGTGATCTTTTAATCTAAGCCCTTGATATTTAAGTCGTATTCACACTTGATTGCATGTGAAGGGTTATCTTTTAATCTTGATCTTTGAATCTTGAGCTTGTATCTGATCCCTTCATGAATAAGTCGCATTCACATTGGAATGGGAGCTGGTTATCAATTTACTCAAATCTAATCCAATTTGAGTCCAATTTGAATTATATGGATCTAAACTCCCAATCACCTATAAAATAGACTAGAGAGCATTAAATTTTTAATAAATAAAGGATAATTAAATAGAATTGTGTACCTCTAATGACTTAATTCAAGTGTTCATTAGTAGTTCCTCCATCCTGAGTTGTATATTGGTGCATAGGGGTCATTTGTGGATCTGTGATAAGCAGCATTGACCTATGCTTAGGGATGGCAATGGGTAGGATTTGGATCGGATATTGTACTACCCATCTTTAAACCTGAACTTAATACCCTATATCAAAATCCTATCCGATATCCGATCGAATAAGAAAAGAGATACCCATCCTCATACCCAACGAGTTCGGAGATATCTATGGATAACCCATTTCTCCATACCCACCCCATGCCTATCTCAAATCCAAAAAAAAATAAATAATCAAAATAATTTTATGTATATTATCAATTAAAATAAAATTATCAATTCAACATAGAATATAATTTATAAGTCCAGATTTATAGAAATCAAACATAGAAATAAAATTACAATTCAATATAGAATATATAAAAAATCAAAATAATTTTATGCATATTATCAACCAAAATAGAATTATCAAAATAAAATTATAAACATATATATTTGGGTATAAGTTTGGGTATTACCTATACCCATAGGTTTGGGTCAGATTCGGATTCGGATTTAGGTAGAAAACAGTACTACCCATATCCTACCCATACCTGTGCTACAGTTTTCGAGTTTTATCCAAACCTAAACCCAAACCCGATCAAACCCTATTTTTTAGATTTGATCGGGTTTGGGTATGGTGCATACCCATCGGGTCGAATCGATTTTGCCATCCCTACCTATGCTACTTCATTTTCTATTGGACCCATTAGAAAGTGACATACTTCCATTGTGTAGTCTGTGGCATTAGACCTACTACAAGTGGATGTTGAAACTTAGTTCACCTGGGTGTGTCCCTGGAGTTTTAAGGCTTCAATTCTTCAGACCAAGGTAGCAATTTTGGCCTCGATAGCTAAGGAAGGTTGAACTTGATGTACTCCCGCTCTCGAGGATGCAAGTCTTTCAGGCTCCTTAGTTACCTCCCATTGTAAGCTCTTCTCAGCTAGGTTCTCTAAAAATTGCCAGGCTTTTATAGGCTCCTTGTTCATAAATTGATCCTGACATATTGATTCTAAGATTGTTCTGAAGTTTGGATCTCGTCTCTTGTAAATGATTTGGCACAGTCTCCAAGTCTCTATTTCATAGTATAGGCATTGACTCAAAAAGTTCTTAAAGTGATTGAAGTACTTCTAAAAGGATTCTCTCCCTAGTTGATAGAATTGGTTGATCTCATTCCTAAATTTAGCAGTTTTTGGGGAATGAATTTTCTACAGAACACTTTAACAAAACCCTTCCATGTCTCTATGGATTGGTTAGGCAGACTGTATAATTACTTTTTAGCACTATCTTTGAGGATAAAATTGATTAGTCTAAATTTTATAGCATCCTCAGTGAGCTGTTGGAGCCGTATCATAGTACATACTTCCTCAAATTCTCTCATAAAAATATATGCATCCCCGATTTTGATAAATTTAGGAAGTATGTTTATGATATGGGGTTTAATTTTAAAATTGGTATCGATTTGTGATAGTCAGATACATAAGGATTGGACTGATCAATCAGATAACACAAGTCCTTCAGGACTTGTGGTTGATTGATTTCGCTCATGGTGTCCTTAAGATCTACTGGACTTGATGTAGCTTCAACTTGGTTCTAACCAGTCATCTGGATTCTCTCCTCCACAAAGAAGGTTGAAAAGTTTTAGCTATTTTTTTATTTTATTTTATTAGTAGAAAAGAAAAGAAGGAGAATTCTAGAAAAGAGGACCTAGAAAATCCTAAATCTAAGAGATAGATGAGAAGAATATTTTTTTATTTTTTTAGTTGCAAACAAGTTTCACACAAAAATAAATTGTAATTAAGGTTTAACCTAGATTTAGACAGCTCCTAACTATCCCAAAGTCACCTTTAGAAACTTCAAGTTTAAAATCAACCAACCAAATTGGTCAGATAAGTGTAAGATTGGTGGGAGGCTCCTCGTGCTTTTGCAATGGACCTGATTTAGTAACCACTGTTCTTTAGGACTGAGTCTCTGAACTATTTTTCTATACATTAATTGGTTAGTCAAAGTCAAACTCGGTCCAACCTTTCAGTTTCCTTATCCTATTGAGTTCGAGTTCTTTAGGATTGACGTCTAACTAATTTTAAAAATTAAGGTTAGATTATGCAAATGCAAGCAAGTGATTTATGGGCTAAGAAAGGGTGATCAAATCCCCATCTTATCTTATTCCTTAATATTAGTTATAAAAATATAAATGTAAATAAAGCAAGGTATCCAAATAGAAGTATAATATTTTAAAAGAATTTTTTATTTTTTGTTTCTCTATATTAGTTAACTTCTTATGCTATGTTATCTTTTTTTCTTACTTCTTTTTTGTTTGAATATTTAAAGCAATTGAAATAAATAAAAAACTTGAATTAGGTTAGAAGTTAACAAGAGAATAAAAGACAAGCTGGAAAATAAAGCAATTGAAATAAAGGTAAAAACAATTAAAGCAGTTAACTAAGAAAGAAATAAAATTAAAGAAGGTAATAAATAATTTTTTTTTGTTTTTTTCCAAAACAATCATGCCAAGATTTTTTGCAACGGTGTCAAAATTTGATGCGCTTTTGTCACTAAAGCGATAAAAAATATCATTCTTACCAAACTCCTAGTTCTATAGAATATGATGAGTCGGGTCGATCCATAGAGATCTTAGGCTATTGTGTTTGAAACATAAAGCAAGAAAAAATTCAAAATTTTATGTGCACTAAAATCATTGTTTAAAATCCTTTAGAAACTAAATAAATAAGAAAAATAAATTCTAAATTAATGGTAGAGGTAATCAAGCAAGAAAGATCTTAGAAATTATGAATCATTCTTTTGCAAAACAGATTTTAGTACTCAAAATCATGCAAGGGTGGCTTGTTATCAATAGCCTTTGAGTATAATCTATCTCTATTTGGGTACAGATTGTATCTTTCGGATCATGGCTCATTTCTTTATGAGTACATATTATTCCAAGAGGCTTTATAAAGAAAAGATAAGAGATCAAACCCTAAGACAACCTATTTCTTTCATGAGCATACGTCGTATCCTTCAGATCACGGCATGTCTCCAAAGAAGATAGATTGTTTAGTTTAATGATCTAATCAAATAAAAGCACAAGCATATATTGAAAAAAAATATTTTTTTATTATTTGAATGAAAAAGAGTACATAAAAGATAAAGTTAGGGAAAGCAAATTTGATTTATAAAAGAAGTCTATCTCCTCCTTAAGATGTAGGAGTATTAGCTACTCATGGTGTTGATTTCGCTCGCCATCGCTCCCTTCTTGTTGGAGAAGAACTTGAAAAAGAAGTAGCAAAACCTCCTTATGCCACCACAAAACTCTCTCCCCTCTCTTGCTCTCTCTCTTCATTTCTCTATTTTTTTTCTCAATTTTTGCTCTCCTTTGTTTCTCATCCTCCTTTTCTCAGGTATACTACACTCCTTTTTATAGCCTTAATGGCCTCCAAAGTCCTAACCATCCTCAATCTCACAAATCCTCTTGTCTTCCTTTCTTTCCTATTTTGATTAGGATATCCAAAACCCTAGCCGTGCGTCTCAGGCTGCTGTTGAATCCCATCACACCCACATCCGCATGAAGTAAACCCCATCCATGCACTAGGATCGCACCTAATCTACATCTCAAGCCCGCTCTGTCTGCACTCGCCTAAACGAGCTAGGACCCACTTGCTGCATGAATGCTCGAACCCACGCCCGCTTGAAACTGTATGCGCCCACACCAAGCCCTATCCGCCTACCTAAACTCATTTGAAGCATGCCCGAACCCGCCAGAAACTACACCTGTGCGCCTGCTGAACCCCCATGCACCACGACAATGATCTAGTTTCCTTATTCTTGTGCACCACGTGTGGACCTAGCACTTGTTGGTCCATGCACTACGTGGTAGACTGTGCGGTTTCTCCCGTGAGCTGCACTGGACCGTAACTCTTTTATTCCAGTGAGCTGTGTGTTGACCACACAGCTTGTTTTGTTTTGTTTTTTTTCTTTTCTCTTTGGCTTTTGGCTTTTAGATTTTGGACTTCTAGCTCATGTGATTTGCTGCAAAAGAGGACAAAAAATATTAAGTTCTACATAATATGAATCAATTAATCAATAATTTAATACTTCTATATTCTAAATAATGTACTTATCATACTTTGTATGCTTTCTTTTTAATTCTTACATTGCTTTCATTATATCAATTCCGCTGCAACACATCTCATACACCACACAATCATATAAGTTAGCTTAAATTGAAGTAAATTATTGATTAGATTTTAATTTGATTGAAATGTTTAAAGAACCTAATTTTCTCCCCCTCTTGGGTTGCTAATCTCTCTTGGCCAAAGTGGTATTGAAGCTGGTGCTCTTATATTTATTGTTGACCTAGCAATCTTGAGTTAAAGATCATGGCAATTTCAGTTGGTTTCTTATTTGCCGAAGGCCAATCTATTTCAAGACTATCACTTTTTAATGGCACTAATTACATATTTTGAAAAGCATGCATGAGAATTTTTATACAAGTATTAGATTATAACATGTGAGAAGTCATAACTAATGGACCTCTCACACACCCACACTTTTAATTAATGAAGTACCCTCTCTCAAACCAGAAAGGATTGGGATGAGTTTGATAAAAAGATGGCTTAAATGAATGCAAAAGCCATTAATATCTTTTATTGTTCTTTAGATATTAATTAATTTAATAGAATATCTATATTTTTGTAAAAAAAGTTTGGGATCAATTGGAAGCAATCTATGAGAGAGCAAATTAAAAAGAATCATGCTCTAAACAAGATAAGAAAGTTATCCCTAACCTATGCCTTATGGCTCATAAAGATGAAAAGAAAAAAAATAAAAAAGAAAGTATGGCAAATCTTTGTCTCATGACTAAAGATAAGGGGGTAAACCTTGAAAACTCTTTCAAATTTATATTTGAAGAATTATTTGAAGTCTTTCATGATCTAGTGGATGAATATAAAAAGATAAAGCTAAAAAATAAAGAAATTAAAAAGTCTAATCTATTTTTGGCTGAAGAGAAGAACAAAATCTTGATTGAAAAAGATCAACTTTTGAGAAAAAAAAAAATCTTGGCTGAGGAAAAAGAGAATCTTTCAAAATTTGAAAAATTCTTAGTGAAAAAAAAATTAAGAAAAGAAATTGAACTTTTGAAACCTATAGTTAAAAAGTTTATATTTAGTTCTCAAAAGCTTCAATTGATGTTAAATAATTAAAAAATTATTTTTAATAAAATTAGAATTGAATTTAATCCTCTAAGAAAATAGAAATATATTAAAAATATGTTTAATAGAGCTTCACTTAAAAATCATTCTATCATATATTTTTAATACAATATTAAGAAAATTGATCATACTTTGATTAAGCAAATTTGAATTCTAAAAGAAATCATTAGCACCAAATCCAATTGATTTAAGATGACTTAGGTATCAAAAATTAGAAAATAATTTTACGAATATGCTAAACATCCAATAGAATAAAAAGAGTAAATTTTTAAAGAATACATGCTTAGGATTTAAAAAGATGGATGATAATATTTGATAAAAGCTAAACTTTCTGTATATCATATCATCATTAATTGTTATAATTAGTTAACATATTTGATTGATTTTGATGATTTATCGATGTTTATAATGATTACATTCTACGACTTGAATGTTTTGATATATTGCTCAAAACTAGTATATACCTTTAAGCTCTCTTAATTCTACATGACATTTAGATTGTTTGTCATAAGTATATATTTTTTATTCTAAAGTTGGCATGGTCATTTAACACCTTATGTCATTCGAGAAATCTAAACTAAGACAAGCTTGATTGCATAAGAAATTATTTAAGTAAAAATCTTACAAAGTAAAATTTGACATCTAATTATTAAAATTTATCAAAATTGCATGAACTAAGAATATCGAGATAAGATATTTAGTCATGAAAGATTGTATGCTTAATATTGTTGATTTGCATTGTATGTTAGCATGATCCTTAAGAATTTAAAAGTCTTCTAGTTGAACTTAACTCTTAAAGCTATTATCTAGTTTCCTCTTTGATTTGATTAATCATTATACTCTTAATTGATTAATTTTTGATTGCTCAAATTGATTTAAATATCTTTCTTGATTATTGATTTAATTTGCCCTTGATCCATATCCTATTTGAGCTAATTTTTTTTGGATCAAAACTTCTTAAGCTATTTTCTACATTGAGGAGTTGACTCTTGGATTTGAGGAGTCAACTCATGGTTTCAAGAGTTGCTAATCAATGAAAATTTAACTTTTTATCTTATATGTTCGATGTTTACATCTGTGTTTATCTATTTGATTCAAAATATGCTTTGTTTTTAAACCAAATGGGGAGAATCTTGCAATGCTTATTTTTAATTAAATGAATGTGCACAATTTGAAAGAAAAAAGAGGAAAATTAAGAAAAATATTTTTTTTAACATTTATTATTAAAAATAGGAAGAGAAATTATTCTTGAACTTTATAAAAAAATTATTAATAAATATTTGTACTCTACTTGTCTTGATTTTATCATATGGATTTATTTGAGCATTTATATATTTGTGAGCATTTGATTTATTTTGAGCAATTATTCAAACTTTGCATGTTTTGCTCTGATTAATTATGTTTTGAGAAATGAATTTGAAAAAAATGTTCTTGAGTCTTTTGAAATTGGTATCAAGCAGAATGTTTCTAGGAAGCTATCATTTGTTTTTAAAGCTAGACATTCAAGGAAGACTAAAGGTTTCAAATAATTAGTATATAATTGGTATCAAACATCTAACTATTTGCCTTGTAATCTATTGTTCTACTTGTTTGGCAAAAAAAAAAAAAAGTTTTATCTCAAATCTAGTTTTGCATAGCTATGTTCTTGATATGGTATTGTTTGAGATAAATTCAAAAAATTCATATATTTTTTGAACTTAATTGTTTGATATTTCTTAAGAAAAGGAAGAAATATTTTCTTTTGAATTGGCATTAGCTCTATCATGGCTTATCAATCTTGATATAATTCCATCATTTTGGAAATACTTTATCTTTCTTCAAAAAGTAAAATGTAAACAATTCATCATTATCACTCAAAAACCAAAGCAATTGGTATCAAAAATTGAAACTGATGTTTTGAAACTAGATGAGTTTTTATCCAAAATTCTAAAAGGGGGAGAAGAGAAAAGAAAAGAAGTGTTATTTTCTTTAATTTGAATTTAATTTTTAGAATTTCATAAGTGTTATCCAAAATTTTGAGCATTTAACTTGATGATTCTATCTAAGTCCTTCCTTGAGCTTTTTGATGCTATCAAAAAGGAGAGGATAAGTTAAGTATATATTTGAGCTAATATATTTGAGCTAACTTGAATATTTTATGATTTGTTCATGAAATATATTTTCAATGTATCTACTTGTTTACTTCATGTGAATTATGCATAAATTAACATAAATCTTAGAACCATACTATATTTTATTTTGCATATACTCAAATTTTTATCATCATCAAAAGGGAGGATTATTGATCCTAGGATTGATTTTGATGAGTATAAAATTTTTGAGTATGATACTAATAAATATATATTTTTAAAAAAATAATTTATTTTATAAAGAGCATAATGAGCTTGAACATGTAGAGAGCATGGAGAAGCTTAAAAGAATAAATCCTAAAGTTGGAGAAGCATTTGAAATATTTTAGAAGCAAAAGAAGAGGATTGGATAAATGTGCAACATAAAAAATTAAGTGAAGGCTTAGAGTCGACTCTGAAAGATTTTAAGTCGACTTCGGTATGTTGGCACCAAGTGACATAGAGCTCGAGCCGACTCCTAAAATGCTTGAATCGACTCTCTCAGAAAAGATGATAAGCTGATTTTCTGAGTATAGTCCTCAGACTGACTCTTACCATTCACAAGTCGACTTCTATTGTTCGTGAGTTGACTCCAGATCTGCTCGAGTCAACTTCAGCTCCAATAACTAGATCTGCAGAAATTCAGATTTACTTCAAATAAGTTCCAATGACTAGTTTTTATTCTCCTACAGCTAGAAATAGATAGTTTAGTTTCTAAAGAAGATTTAAAGGCTTCCAAACTCAATGAAGAGCAAAGCTAAGAGGATTAAAGGGTGGAATACATCAACTTAAGTGAGCATTTTTGCATATCATTAGAAAGGAAGAAAAAAGAGGAAGTTGTTCACAAAATTCATAGAGCTTTCAGAGTGATCATCTCCCATATCTTTCACATTCTCTTAAGTATCAAGAAGAGAAGTTGAAGCTTCACTTGAGCCATTCATCAGTAACTTCTTTGTACTTCAAAAGAGTTCAATTTTTTTATTTTTCATTTGTGCTGAATTTTTATATCTTGTATCTTATTTTCTTTACAAGTTTTTTTGGAGAAAAAAAATTTGAGATTAGGCCCGTCTATATCCAGAATTGGATATTGTAAATTTTGGTTGGTGAGCTCAATAAACCAACTTGGTTAATTATGAATCCAAAAAATAATTAGGGTACTATTTTGGTTGATAATCTAGAAAGATCAACTGAATTTATTTATGATTCTAGATAAAATAAATGCACTATAGTCGAACTGATTATAGTAAAATTTTCAACAAGAGATTGAAAAGTGGATGTAGGTACAGGATTACATCAAACCACTATAAATCTTTATCTTTGTGTGCTTGTTTTTAATTCTTACTTTATGTTCTTACATTGCTTTCATTATATCAATTCCACTGCAACACATTTTATACACCATACAATCACATAAGTTAGCTTAAATTGAAATATGTCATTGCTTAGATTTTAATTTGATTGAAATTTTTAAAGAACCTAATTCACCCTCCCTCTTAGGTTGCTAATCCTTCTGGGCAACAATAATTAAAATTTATACCCTTACAATTTGGTTAGAAATAATTTTTTGTAATGCTATATTTTATATCAAATTTTTAATTTGAAGGAAGATGAATTTGAATGTTGCTTTAAATTCTTATTATAATAGAATTTATTATACAGTTATTTTATATAGAAACTTAGGGTTAGATTTTGCTTCAGCAATAAGGAATTATTGTTACTTTTGAACCAAAAATAATATGTTTGTAACTTTGTCTTTCTTCAAGAGGAAATGAGCCGAAATGAAAAATTCACTTAAATGAAAGGTACACCATCCCAAAAAAGAAAAAAAAAAGTAAAAGAAATAAATGAAAAAAATGCATCTCATGGTGCCAACATTATAACTCCAACTGGCTTTTTAAACTTCTAGCAAGTCAATGAAGTCCAGTTTTTAATGACTGAAAGAATCTTCGAGATTAGGGCCCTGTGTTAGATAGTTTTATTACAGAAGATCTACTAATTACTCCCTAGCAAATGCATCAAGGATATGTTTGGGGATGGTGTAGCTTTTGGCCCAAAGCAATTTTTGGCAATAGCTGCATTCTGGGGTAAAAAGATGTTCTAGGGAAAAGCAATTTTTACTATAAAAGTATTTGGTTGTCAAGCTCCAAAACCTATTCTTCAGTTGTAGAAGTGATTTACTTTGTATTTGGGTGGTAATATCAAAAGCTACTTTCGAATGACAAAATGACCAAAATGATCAAATTCCAAAAATGATTTAAAATTATTTAGATATAAGGCAAATTAGTGCCATGATGCAAATAAATTTAATAAAAATCATATAATATAATTTTTTGCATATAGCTAATCCAAAAAAATAAAATAAAATAAATAATTGTTAAGTATGTTTCATCAAAAGATGGTTACACTAGTATACTCCAATAATTGTTTATACATTAACACATCATGCATACTATCACGTATTTGAGCATTAAGCTATCATCTTATCCCACAATGTTTGGTAGGGGCTCTTGTATAATATTCTCATAGCTAAGGTCACTTATAACTAATGGTTTACAATCATCACCAATATCAACCATATCAAACTCCTTATCATACTTTGCTACTTTCTAAATATAGTTATGGATTGCCATCCTTGCAATAATCATTCTTGTCTGGTCATCTAGCTTAGATACAGATAGTCGGCTAAGTACAATCCTTTTATTTTTCTTTTCTACCAAAAAAAAGTACAATCCATTTATTTTTCCAAACTATAAATGTATGCTCTATAATATTTTAGAGTGGTGCATGAGCTTGGTGAATACCTCATTTGGACCATTAGTTGCTATGTTGAAATTGAGAAGTGTAAGACCTTTTTTCTTTATAAGGTGCCACTACCCTTTCATATTTGGATATTCCACATCAACAACGTAATATTTATCTATTCCAAAGCATAAATAATATCATGTCAAATTGAAGAATTATTCATTCTAATTATAAAGTTATAATAGAATTTATTTATTACACTCACCACCTCCAAGTGTGGAAAATGTGGTCTTCACAAAACTTCAATGAATATATATGTATCATGAGTGGTGCATTCCTACTTAGCTCATCAAATGTAAAACATATGTCAAACCCATATATTCTCATAATATTCTATGTGCAATAAGATTTTCTCCTTGTATATGGAATTTACTTCTCCATGAAAACCACCCACAAATATATTTGTTGATCGAATCTTTGATTTTGATGGCAACAAAATACTTGAGTGCAAATGATACTAATTAAGTGTTTTAAGAATGGTTGTAGATCTCTAAAATGCTTATAATGACTCATTCAACTAAAGAAGAAATCCTCTCAAACAAACTAAGTCAAAAGGATTTTAAAGATAAATTATACAAGTCCTAGTTTAGAGGAGTTGACATCCAAAAATACAACAGTCGATCCTTGAACAACAATAGGTTTAAATAGAAGGTCCATATTTTTTAAGATCTCAAAAATTGATCCCCAGAGTTTACAAGTCGACTCTGACATATTGGAATAAACTGATATTTTTTAAGAGTCAAACTAAAAGTTTCCAGAGTCATCAATCCCAAAATAGTCTTAGACCCAAGATAGAGAGTGTACAAAAATGTCATTCAGATGAATCAACCTAGATCTAGATGAATTGACCCTTGGAGTCTCTAAGAAAAAATAAAAAGCTTAGAAAAATAGCCTCTTGGAGAGCTCATGAGTCAACCCATGGCATATGAAAGTCAACCCTAGCTCTAACACAAGCCAATCCTAGAATGGCTATATGTGCAAGATAGAGGACCACCAAAACTATAATGCTTCACGAGTCATCCTATAATCTAGATAAGTCAACCCCAAAAAATTATGAGTCGATTTTTGAAGAAGAGGAATCAACCCCACTATGATTGATAGCCAAACAGCTACATTTTTTGGTAGTTTTCGAGCAGTTTTCAATCACAGTGGCTACTTTGGCTTCTATAATAACTAATTTACCCTTTCCAACCAAAATTAAAGGGATTTAAGACATGAAATTAGATTAGGAATATTGGAATAAAAGCTTAGAACCCAAAAAGTAATCCTCCAAGACTGCATTCATTGCTTTGAAAAAAAGAATTTAAAAGCTATAATTGAGTGAGCAACCTTGAGTACATCCATAACAAGCATTAAAAAGCTTCTCATTAATTAAAGAAAAAATTCAAGCTTCAAAGAACAACCACCATTGACTTCCAACTGCACTTCAACTAGCTTTTTCTTTTCTTGAGCATTAGCTCATTTATTTCTAATCCTTATTGTATATTTTATTTTCTTCATAAGTTTGTTGCAATAAAAACTTGTAGAATAGGCTCATCCAATCCTGTAATTAGACAATATATTGACTAAGTTTAGGATTGACTTAATTAGATAAAGATTTTGGCTAATTTTCTAAGTAAAATCAACTAAATTAATTGTGGGCCCGAGTTAAAACAATCAAACTATGATCTTGAGTGATTATAATTGAACTTTTCAAGCAAGAGATCTTAGAGAGTAGATATAAGTGCTAAGTTTGGCACCAAATTACTATAAATTTTATGTGTTTGTGGCCGTCTTATACTTTAACTTCTTTGCATTTCATTTCATAGTTATTCTTATCGGTAAAGCTCATCACATAGACTTCTCTTTCACATTTCAACACAAATTGGTACACATGCTTAAATTTTTAAGAAACCCAATTTAAACCCCCTAGGTTGCTATATCTAGGCAATAAATTGTTCCATCAATAGCACCCAATACAGTCCTATGCATTATATAATAAGCAGATATGTAATAAATATAAAGACATATAGAATTCAAGTACACAAAATGAGATATCATATTGAGTCCCTAATTTATAATATAGGTAAAATCGTGGTCTTTATCAAATGTAGTCAAGGATGGTATCAATATAATATGGTGGTAGCTTTATCATGTCAAATGCAAATTTCTCTAATGCTTGGAAAACTCGATGCATAATTCATACAAGTCAAAATAATGTTCAAACCTTTTATCCCTAAATTTTGCCATGATCAGGATTTTTTTTACATAATATTAGAAACACTAATTAGTATAAAAAATGTAGCTAAATATATAAATCAAAATATATCTATATGTACTTTAATTATTTTTTCCACTATTCATCTGGAGCATCTATAGTTTGCTTTGCATGATCATAACCTAACCTGGTTTCTTTATCTACTAAAGCATTCTAAGTTTGCCACTCCTTCACATAATCCTAGTGATTTCTCAATTAGATTCTATCATAATTCTTCTTGGCCTTTTCATTAAACCTTTCACTGACAAATTCCACCCATCCTTTATGAAATGGATACCAAGTCTTCATCCAGCCCTTGCAAGTTTTTTATAATGCTTAACAAAAATAGTATGGCTTTTACTATCTCAGACAGCTTTGTTCCTAATCTCCTCCTTGCTACTATCATCAATAGCTTTGCCTTTACCTTTTTTTATCTTGTAGCTCTATCCTTTTAGAATCTAGGATATATTCTGCTCGCTTATCATTTCCAAGACTAACAAAATACTTCAAAATTTAACATCAATACAAAATATTGAAAATTTAACGGCTACAAGTATTTGTAAATAGTCAGTATAGACATGGTTCATACTATTGCTTCGTACAAGAACTTTTATTAGTTTGAAGAAGGACAAAAAAATGAGAAAATGGCAAACTAATGCATTTAAATAAGGAATAAGATTGTAGCAATTCTGATGTATTGGAACCAAAATTCAAAACAAAGCAGTATTTTTCAAGTCAAAACAATATTTTTCATGCTTGAGTAGTGTAATCTTTAAGATTCAGAGCCCACCTCATCGGAAATTCAAATCTTAGTTTGGACACCTATATCTAATCTTAGACTATAGTTATGGATATGGTCCCAGCCCAATCAGCTAAAATCTATGTCGGGTGTAGATGATCAACTTGCATCCTCAGTTTCTTTCTCTTTACATAAAATTATATTAAACTCCAATAGAGAAAAGGACAAAACCTATTTGACATCTTTTCTTCAAGGTGATCCAGGTAACTACTATCAACTATCCTTGACATAGCATCTTAGCCATATGTCTCAGCCTAGTTAGATATCAAACCAACATACCCTGTTGAGCTATTGGGTAACTTTTTGTTTTCTAAACAACAAAAAAAAATCATTACTTTCTTTGAACACATAAAAAGTCTTCCTTCCCAAGAAGACCATCAAGTAGAAGCACATCAAAGGAATAGACCAAATTAATACTCTATCAACCTAGAGCCTCTCAAAAACTGCAATGTTGCAACACCAACTCATTCCCAGGGCATATGATGTTCTACTTTTGAGACAGGTTATCACCACATGAAACCTCTGATCAGTTGATGAACCCTTCATGCTCCCTTAAACATCAAGCCAAAACCTACTTTACTATGTTGACTATAGAGTGCATGTCAAAGTTCATTTAGAAATTGGAGCTAAGGGAGAGAGGGTGATTATACTTGCAGTGAATCAGGTTCTAAAACACATCAAATACTGCACCAGTAAGATAGATCTTAACTTTAACATGTTCTTTTACTAGAAGGCATTCTTTAGAAACCTCAAATTGTCTCTTTCCCTCGTTACTGAACAGTTTATTGTTTTCCAAGCCATTCTTATGTGGCAAATTATGGAAATCCAAAACTACTTTACCATCCCAGGGATTGGTAATAGAGCAATATGCAATTTTCTTATTAAAAATAATCCCTTTCTAGAATTCTTTTTTGAAGGAATTGAGGTAGAGAACCACCTCGAGTAGGAACACATGAGGTCACTTCAAACCAGTAATAAAAGGGTTCCAGAAGATTGACTAGGAACTCTATTTCAAAGCAAGCGACCCTATTTTAAGAAAAAACTCGACCTACAAATAAGAGTAGAGAAACTTGATCGGTAAGAAAAATGTGTCTTGGCTCTATTGGGGGCACCAGATAGTAGCATAATGGAATGGCCAAATCAAAGGAGGATTCGCAATGTTCTTATGCTCCAAACAAGAGAACTATTCAAGACATATGATTTAAGCACATTCACAGTCTAACCAACCTGAAGAACAATATTTAAACATTCAAATCGAAATTTAATTCACCTATTACCATAATAAACCAAAAATGCAAAATCAAAACAGCCAATATTATAAAAACTCTAAGAATGCAATCAAGCCTCAAGGAATGAAAACCCAAATTTCTAATAAAAAGAGGAACATAAACAGGTAATAATTGAGATCAAAGCAAATTGATAAAGAACAGCAAAGTTTTGGAGGCCCATTGAATGAAAGAAAGATGAAGTCAAACCATAGGTAATACTGATGAAAATCTATGGAAACAATAGGAAAAGGAGAAGAACTTGGATCGATGAGGATAGGGATAAGGATTCCATTCTGGGAGCTGCAAGTCTCGGATGATGGGAGAATTTATTGTCATGAGAGGAGGAAGAGGAGAGGGAGACGGCCTTTGGAATCTTCTCAGATCCATAATGCTACCACCGCCAATACAAAAGAAATCATCTCCAACAAGGAGTTGATCCTTTTCGGAGGAGATTAATCTAAAGAAAGGAAGAGGTTTTTTAAGTTGGAAAGTTGAGAAGAAATGGATGTGTGAGGGGTATTGTTGCCCAAATGGACAATCCAAAAGGGGAGTAAATTGGCTTTTTCAAAAATATAAACTTGCTATGCTCAATATTTAATCTAAGTGAAGTAAGGTGAGTGAAAGCTGAGCAATAAACAATAATGTAATGATGTAAGTAAAGAGCAATGAAAAGAAACAATAAGGCACATGCAAACACTATGTTTTTATAGTGGTTCGACGCCAAACTCAACATCTATGTCTACTCTCCAAATCATCCTCGAAAATTTTACTATAATCTTTCTCTAAATTATAGCTTGATTATTTTTTTGGGCTTACAATCAAAATCTAATTGATTTTCTCAATGAAAATCAACCAAAACCATACCTTTAACCTTAAGCCAATTCTAGGCTTACACAACTATTCCACTCCAATTCAAGGATTGGATAGATCTTTTCTCAAGTTTTAATCCTAATTGAAACTTGTTTACAATAGTGAATTAAAAATATAATTAATAACACAATAAAAAGCTTTTAAAAGAGCAAATAGAAAAGTTGATGAAACTCTTGAAGATTGTGTTGAGGAAGCTTGATAATCAATACACTAAAAAATCACTTGAATTTTTCGAGAATTTGGTGGGTGAAAGCTTGAAACTCTTTCTTAAATACTCACTTAATGCACTTGGATTTTCTCTTTATTTTTATCTTCCTCTTTGCTCTTCTATTTGTTTGGTAGCCTTTAAAATCTTTTAAAATATCTAAATAACTATTTCTAGCCATTGGAGACCAAAAACTAACTCTTGAAGTAATTTCATGTATTTTTAAAAATTTTACAGAACTAATCAATAAAGCTATCAACCACAGTCGAGTTAACTCGGAGCCAAGTAGAGGTTGACTCGAGGTAACTATGAGTCGGCTTGGTAGAAGTAGGGGTCGACTCGAAGTCTAGCCAATAGAATATGATTCTTTATATTTTTTGAGAGAGTCAACTCGAGACCAAATGAGAGTCAACTCGAGGTCGATGCTGAAAATTTTACTCTGTCTATCTGAGAGTGTCGACTCAATAAAAATAGGGGTCAACTTCTAGACTATGCCACTTCATGTTTGTGTATTAGAGTTAACTCTTTGAAGCTTTTGTAGGATTCGAAGAGCATAGCGAAAGTCTGGATTTCAAAAAAAAATTTCATAATGAAATCCTAATTATCAAACCCTAATCTAGGACCTCTTTGACGATTAACAACCATATACATAAATATTCATAACATTATGGAAGGTATAGAGGAATACCTATATCGCTAAATCTAAGATTGTCAAGAAATGTATCCTAAAGCCAATCATTTGGATGATTATGCTCTTTGTAATTATATATAAATTATAAAATAATAAAAATTATTTGATATTTTTTATCATAAGATGTACATCTTTCTTATTAGAACTCTTGTGTTCTGATGAAGTCTTTAAAACTATATGACAATTGATAAAGGAGGATTTATCGAATAGTTCTTAGACATATTCGTGACTAAATGATACGTCATTAAGAGATGATGATGGTCATCGAGTATAGGTCATTATATGCTATATACGTTGGTTATCCTCTTAACGAAGGAGCGTAGAGACACTGATATGGTATATAGGTGAGATGTAGGAGTACATCATTACTGAACTATTAGAAAACTGCTACAGTTTCGTATGTGTAATTCAAAAATTTTCTAAAAATCTATGTAGTAAAAATAAATAAATTAAAATAATTTTAATTTATTCAAGTACTAGATCAAATATGAAAATGATAGTAAGGATCTTGATACAAACATTTACCCATGATCTAAAATCTGAAATAAAAAAAATAAACTCTTAGGAAAACCAAATGGAGATCAGATCTCCATACTTCGGATCCTGCGGATGTCTTGGATTTTGATCATAGCTGCGCACGCACCCGACCTCTACTGGTATCTACACAGAGCCATCTGATCAGAGCACCGAGATCACCGATGTGCTAGCACCTTGTAGATCTCACTCCTTATCTTTGGATCTTGATCTCTTCTTTCAAATCTTGAAGAAGTTGATCGCTGCGCGAATTCTTTCGCACAGATCTGATGGGATCTGAATCAGATCACTATGAAGAGAAGAAGAACCCTTTTTCTTCTCTTCTTCTCTCTCTTTTTCTTCTCTTAGATCTGATCTCTATCAGATCTGGACCTTGGGATGTAAGGATGAAAGAAGAAGGAGGTGTTGGGAGAGGAAGTTGGTGGTAAGAAAGAAAGGTCTCTCTTATCTCACGCATGCCACACCCTATTCTTAATTTTTGTCATACAAAAACCAAAACCATGCCACCTCTCCTTCATGCCCTTTAGAGAAAGATCAAATCTTATCCAAAAAAGGAATGAATGGCATGGAAAAGGAATGAAAAATTTTTGTGCGCCAAAAAGGAAGTCGCAAGAAAACTTTCACGATAATCTCTTAGTGCACGTCCAATTTTCAAGAATTTTTTATCATACAAAATTAATTCTTTACATATAAAATCAGATATAATTTAATCTTATTTTGAATCAAATTTAAATAAAAAAAATTTGGAAGAAAAAGGAAACCCAGATAAGGTGAGGCACCAACTATTGGCGCCCCCTCTCCTTCACATGCGCAAGATGAACAAGGATGTGAAAAAATGTTACCCCACTTCTCTTTTTGATGTGATTTTTGGAGAGAGAGTCTCAAAAAACTTGGGCTCTCTGATTCATGGTCATCTGGTTCAAATAGGACCTCAATCAGATTCAAATCGAGTTCAAAATGAGTCGAATTCGAAAAGGCTGTCAAGCCTGATCCAATCAGGCTTGAATTTCAAATCTGATTTGGATAATTGAATCCAATTAACATTAAATTAAATTAAATCTAATTAAATTAAATATGATTTAAATTAATTAAAATTTAATTTATTATTTACTTAGCCTTCAAAAAATTATAACATTTGTAATTAATTTTTTGTGCTAACAATTAGCAGCTGCTAAAATTGTAACGCTTACAAATTAGCAGTTTCTAAAATTCAAACTATCAATCCGATTGATAATTCAAATATGATCTAAGCCATTGATCAGGTCAAGCTCCTTTTATGTATGACCCCTTAGGTTCTATTCTGTTTGGTAGTAAGACATACCGTGATCTCTATCACAGTATTATCGAAACTCTTTTCGATGGGATGAAACGATTTCAACCACCTTAACAAAGATCGTTGATCCAAAAATAATCTTAGTGAGTTCTCACGATCCACTAGTAACATCTAGCAACATGTAGTGACAATCCAACAGAATAAAAAAATAAATCTCTAGGTACAGTTATCGTGTGATACAATCCCTCTATCGAGAGTCCCGACTTGATAGAGGTCTTGGAGAACTCATCAAATCCCATCGTCAGTCATATGTTAGATTAGCTCGGCTCGAGTTTATTTATAAATTTCATGAAAATTCTTTTTCAGTATTCATACTTACTCTGGTTAAAGATTTTTCTGAACTCAGTCTTATGAATCGCATAGGACTTTTTTTTTTCTATCAAGGTCGATAGATTTCATCTAGGTATATCCTACTCCAAACAGCGAACCTGAACCTATATAGCCAACATACACAGCAAGGACCCATATGGCTAGGGACCAGTGGAACGTGCTGTCAAACTATATAGCCTTACTACGAATAGCCAACACACCGCAGGTCAAAAGATTAGTCACACCACTGCAGCATCGAGAAAATCACTAATGAGTGAGTAGACATCCAAGTAATTTTTCGTATTGATCACGCTCAATGTAAGTTATTTTCTGACAACCACCTACACTCTCACCCCAGTGTCTCTACACCATAGACTCGAGACTCATCTATCTTAAAGGGAGGCGATCCGTGCATCAATCTCGAATAGATTGATCACTATCCTCCGTGATGATCCTTCGATCAGGAGCATTTAGAAATTAACAACTAATGATGTATGTCTCAAATTCTCAACACCTTGAGAATATACAAAATCATCTTTGTTAATTTTTAGGATAAATCATGGATACATAAACATGATTGGTTATTAAGACTGTCCAACAAATACAAAACATATTCTAAAGAAAACTATGTGTCAGTCGTTTCTAGGACACACATCCAACAAACTTCCACTTGCACTAAAGCCAATCTGCCATATATTTGAGCCTCATCTTTTGAAGATAGGCTTCGGTGTTTAGCTGGCTAAGTGACTTGGGTCGACCACATTTATATGGAGTCTACTCTCTTCACCTCCATATATTTCTACTTGAGGTAATCGCGTATATCTATTCTACGTGCATGGACTTCTGGTGAGACCTTGGCTCCTTAGCGAGGGCTATGGATCATTATCTTTGTAGTATAATATTATAGCATCTAATGGTATGACATCTAGTTCTACAACTATCATAAGAACCAGAACACATCCTGAACATCTATAGCATATTGAGCTTCCACAGATCGATTATTTAGAATCCTTTCAATAAATCAAACCAATATAACTTAAAAATACATGCTGATGTCGACATTCTACCATTAGTATTAGTTATGCTCCCACTCTTAGCTCTAACCCTTCTTCAAAGATGAAAAATAATTTTTTAGTGCTTCTCAAGTACTGAGGGATATTTTCACAGCAATCCAATGCTCTCAGTCTGGATTCAACTAATATCTACTCATAACTTTCATAGCAAGATATAGCAAGTCAAGTATATAGCATGGCATACACCTATACCCAAGAGGATAATGGATCCCTCTTAAAGATTTCAATGCTGAACCCTTTAAGCACCTCTTCTATGCACTTATCTGTGAAAACCAAACATTCTTTTAGGATCTATCTCTACAGATCTTTTATTTCCAGAATATTTGACCTAGGTCTTTGAAAAAAAAATTCTATATATAACCACATCATAACCGATGTCAGCATGGGACCCTCCCACTGATCTTCATATAACTATATGATTCCTCATATCATGTCATTGTAGGTTTTGAGATCATCCCTATGTTCCCAATCTCCCTCGAGAAATACTTTCTCTGAATTCTTTATAAAAATACTAAATATCTTTCTAAAGAATAGGAGATCCTACTAGATCTACGAGGTGGAGAAAATATTATATATACTGACTCATTTTAAATAGGTTATACAGGTCCTGTGACTCATTGTTCTTAAGAGATTTTTCTTTGATTTCATGCTCCCACTATTCCAAAAAAATAGTATGATTGCTCACAATCATATTGTGAACTACTGAAAAGAAAAAGTGATATCTCAAATACCTTTTGGGATACTCTATAAATAAGTTCTCACAGACCTATCCTCTAACTTGTCCATCATATCATATCTCATATGACGTGGTGAAACCAACTTTAAAAAAAAATTAATTTAAATTTTAGAAATTAAATCTTTTTCTTAAAGAAATAATAATTGAACTAGTGATATTCATGATGGACTGGACCATATCTCATATAGTGCCATCACTTCTCACAAATACACTGTTGAGCTGAGGTGTACAAGGAGAATTCCATCATGATACTATGTCATTTTTTTAGATAATCGATAAATTTTCTATTTGGTATTATATCTTCAATCTGATCGAAGTATTTTTAAAATTTTTTTGATTTATCTTTTCTACTTCATATCTGAATTCTTTGAACTTTTCAAAGTCTTTCAGATTTGTATCTCACATATATACCTATATAATGACTATTCTATTAGAAAATATATTTCAAAGCCAATCGTCAGCCTATTGACGGTTGTGCTATTTGATGTAATTATATATAAATTAATTAATAAAATATTTATTTGATATTTTTTAACATAAACTTGTACATCTTCTATATCGAACTTCTGTGTTGTGATGAAAGTCCTTAGGACTATTTTAAATCGATAAAAAAAGATTTATCGTTGAGTCCTTAAATGAGTTCGTGACCAAATGATATGCTATTATTAGGATGATAGACATATCAAGTGTAGGTCGTTATATACCATATAGGTTGGTTGTCCTCTTAACCAAAGAGTGTAAAGATGCTGGTATGGCATGCAGGTGAAATGTAGAAGTACATTTCACTGAACGTGACTAACTTCAGAGTACTCTACTGTCAAGAGTCACTCCGAAGGGATATAGGTATAAGTGTCTCTCGAAGCTGAGATCACCACGATGACTTACAAGCAACTCACTATGCTTTGGTGCTGGACTACCTGAATTTTTAACCCAGGATCGAAATATTTCTAGGCATGGTCAAGTACTTGTGAAGTTGGTGTGTGAATTAAAATAGAATTGACTACTCTAAGAGACTGGAGAGAATACTTTGTATTTCAATTTAGTAAGACCTTGACCAGGGCAATCCTTATGAGGAGTCACAGGATTTATCAGGTTGAGATACATAATGGATATATTATTAAGAGTTAATAGTTTAAACTCTAAGTCATCCTGGCATCAAGGGTTAAAGGGATGAATTATATGGTAACTATATCCAAATAGGTTCTTGAGTGTTGCTTTGCATACATTCGACCTCTCTGAATGTCAGGTATCATTGCTAGATGGTTACTTCAATTGGTACAAAAATTAATTTTTATGTTATCGACTTAGGTTCGAACCTATGGAGTCATACACATTAAAAGTTTCACTCCAATCATATGGCTAATCTGAAGAGTCTCAGTGGATGGGGACTCTGCTGAAGAGTCCCACTAGATGGAGACTCTAGAGAAGAGTTCTACTTGACTTGGACTCTATCATTAATAGAGAATTAATTAATAATTAGATCACTAATTAGCTCAATTTGATTGAGCATTAAAGTTTGGATCAAGTTTGATTGAATTGGATTCAATCGGGTTAGGTCTGATTAGGTTATGAGATGACCTAATTGGTAAGGAAGAAATGATCCTGATTTGATTGGGTCTATGGATCAATTAATTTATTGATTTGATAAAATTTAATGGAGATTATAGAAGTCTAATTAGATTAGGTTCATCATATTTTATTTGGATCTAATTAGATTGGGTTTGAAAGAAATCTAATTGGTTAAATCCTAGAGTCCCAAATGAGTGGGATTCTCTCCCTTGCGCCATCCAAATTGTCTTACACCTTTTCCCATCACATAAAATTAATTTGTGTGTGAAAAAACCAAAAAATAATCTTTCTTTTATCACCTACTAAGGATAGAAATTGATTGGTTTTGAATTGAATTCAAATTAGTTTGAATTTTAACTTAAAACTTTATCCATATCCTTCCACATGTTGGTGCCCATTGTGTATGAGAAAAAGAAGTCTTTTCAATTAATTTTTATACCTAATTTTTTTTGATAAGTCTCTCTTTAAGTTAGACAAAGGTGAGAAAAAATTAGAGTTAAATTGAAATTCAAAATAGTTTGAATTGCAATAAACTCCAGCCCTTATCTTGTCTTATCTGGTTTGTGCGACAATCATAAAAAGGTCATATTTTTGTGTGCCAAATGAAGAGAGCTTTTTGTTATGAGATACTAGAGAGAAAGTGGGATGAAAATATTTCTTTGAGATGTGAGCTTTGGATGGGTTTCCATCTTCTTTGGCATGAACAAAAGAGGAGATCGTTCTCCTCTCGGGTGAGAGACCTGGAACTGTTCTAAGTTTTTGGGTGAGGAAAAAACCAAAGAGAAGAGAGTCTTCATCTGATTTTTTTCTACCATCTAGCATCCTCCTCTGATCTATCTTTAACATCAAAAAGGTTTGAGATGATCGAAGAAGGAGATCAAGTCAGATCTACCATCAGAAGCCGACTGTGCGAGCTAGCACTCCCATGAAGGGCTGAACAGTTCGAGAGGCTTCGTGTAGACCATCTGTAGAGGCCGGATGCTTGTACGGCTGTGAGTGATTAGAGAAAACTTTTAGATCTATATTCTCAATTATAGAGTTTGACTACTCATACTCAGGTATTGGGTTCGAAATCCTAAAAGTGGTAGATTAGATCTATTACTAAATGCTGTTTTTGGTTCACATGCTTGTCATTTTAGATTCAGATTTTTATGCATATAAATTCATATCATCAATCTATTTATAAGAGTTTTAAGATTAGATCTTATATATATATTTATAGATTAAATAATTTAATATAATATTCTTTCACTGAAAAAATTTTGAAATGCATGCATGAAATCCCTACGCATCCCAACAGTGGTATCAGAGCCATGGTTTGATATGACATGATATTATATATATTTAGATCTATAATTTAATTTAAATTAAATTTAATATATAATATTTAGATCTAAAATTAGTTATAGATCTGATCGCACAAACTGATATAAGGTTGTCCTACTGTAAAGTTTATCCCTTATAGTGCAAAGGTTGTCCTAGTTTGTACTGATCTTTATAAAATTTAATTTTAATTTAAAGTATATAAAATTTATTTATGATAATTATTATCTAATTTTATTATAATTAAAATATAATAATTAGATCTAAAATAATTTAGATTAGATGATCTGAGTAGCGAAGCAATCAAATCAAGTTTGTCACCAGGTCGTCCGATCATAGGAGGTAATAGAGATTAGATCACTCTTTTTCTTATTCAATTGGATTCTCTTATGATGTGTAAGGGTACCATTGTAACTATATACTATGAAGATGAATGCGAAAAAAAAAATTTACTTTTCTCAAAATCTTAAGATTGTGTATATAATATATTGTATGAAAAGTAGCTGCATATAATCTTTGCAAATAAAATCTAGAATTATGAATATATTTAGAATAATTTTAAAATAATTTATGATTAATTTTATTACTATTTATGTAGAATTATTTTGATTTGAAGTTGATGTAATTGTTGTAATTTGCCTATTGAGTCGACTCAATATTATTTGGGTTGACTCAGGATTTTGGTCTCTCAGCTCAATTGCTGTTGAGCTGACTCATTATTACAAACTAAAAATTATGATTAATAATTTATTATCAATGAGTCAACTAAATCTTAAAACTTAGTTGACCTATTGTGATGAGTAGGCTCAATCCAGAGGTGAGCTGATTCAAGTTTCAGATCTAAATGATTATGCATAAAATTAATTATAAAAATATTTTATAAAATTTGAAACTATTTTTAAATATTGAACCCCTACCCACAGTCTCAAACTTAATTGAGAATTAAGTTAAACCTATTAGATCTAGAATTGTGAATTAAAGATCTAGAATTGTGAATTAAAGATCTAATGTCATTCACATAAAACATGGGTGATGGGTTTATGGGTTAGCTTGATCAGGTCCTCCTAATTGGGTTAGACTTAGGGTTAGAATCAAAGATCAAATGGACTAAGAAGAAAAATTAGATTAAATCAAGATTTATCTAGAACTAATACAATAGTTGTAGTTGGTCGAGTCCATGTCTTTGATTAGACCCAAATGGACTTCGATCTTGAGCTCAATGGTCGAACCCAAATCCATAAGTAGATCCAATTGAAATCGATTAACCAGTTGGTGTCTAAGGTAAGTTTGGCAGTCTTGATTGGTGGTCATTAATTGAGAGCTACTCGCATAGATTGAGTCTATGATGAGTTAATGGCATATCCCTCCCACCGATCTCACTTACCTGGCCAATATGGTGAATCAAGTTTTGATCAGATCGCTTAATGATTAGGGTTGACCTATGCTTACTAGAAAATCAGTTCGACTGATTTAGGTGCCCCTAGTTCGATTTGTCTTTATTCTCGATATAACTTGATGAAGTCAATGAGAAGATTGATGACTTGTTAGTGGACCGGCTTGTTTCTAGTCCATCCTGATCTGACTTAGTGAAATCAGAGGAAGGATTGAGATTAGTTGGTTTATGTATTTAATTTTGATAAATTATGTTAATCAAATTCTCTAAATTATTAAGTCCATAAAATGAGCTAGTTATGGTGATAACTAGATCATAGCCTCTCATTAAGGTGAATGATAATGGATTCATTATTTCTGATTGACATTGTAGGTGCCATCCATTTGGTATTTTTCTGAATGATGGAATTATTATTCATCATATGATGACTCTATTATACTATCTGATGAATAATTAGATTCGCTGAGCCATACTCGGGTTTGATTATTTATTAGTTAGAATCACTGAGTAGATTCATGTTAATAGTTGGACCTAACCAGGACTTTCAGTGGAGGCCCGTCGCCTATTGAAATGAAACCTAGAGCAAAACTAATTACTAAAAATTATTTAGAGAAATAATTGATGGAGAACCTACCCATAGATGTATATGGATTGGCCGAGCCATACTCAGACCTGTATGCAGTTTGTGTGGATTCTAGTACTCGTTAAGGAATTAAGATAATTCTTCGAATTGAGGGCAAAGGCTACCAATTCGTATAAAATAGTGGAAGAATCTTTAGACTAAAATCTATATCTTTAGGCTTGATTAATTCATATACTATTAGGTCTGTGTTTTCTTTTTTTTTCAAAAATGGCTAGTAATTTATCGGTCTACTAACTGTTTGATAGTGATGAGCTTATTGGACCCAACTTTGATATCTAGTATCGAAAGTAAAATATTGGTTTTGAGCCCAATCTAGCTAAAAAATTTAGGACTGAATCAAGTCAAGCAGACTATGACCTAAATAAGCTAAAGAGAAATGAGCAATTAATTGCTGATCAAGGTGCTTATATGATAACACCTTATAATTTCTCTATATGTGATACTACTATTTGGGTATTGGATATTGAAAGTCCAGTTCACATATACAATTCATTGTAAGAACTTCAAGTTAGTAGAAAATTTGAAAATGATGAGAGATTCCTAAATGTGGGAGATAGAAGTCAAGTTTCAATCTGGGCTTTAGGAGTTGTCGAGTTTATTTTTAAATCTAATAGTATCATTTTAAGTGATTGTCACTATTGTCCATCTTTCTTGATGAATATAATCTCTATTGGTCTTTTGGCCAAAGATTGTTATAGTTTATCAATAAAGAATGATTATTGTGATATCATTATGAATGATGTTACAATAATACGAGGATTATTGAGAAATGATATCTATATATTGTTACATCCTATGAGTATAATGTACACTTTAAATAAACGTCAAAAGTTAGATAATATCACAGATGCCTACTTTTGACATGCAGGCTCGGTCATATTAACAAAAGCAGGATAAACAGATTAGCGCAAGAGGGTATCCTCAATATCAATAATTGTGAATCACTACCGACCTGTGAGTCTTGTCTTCTTGAAAAGATGACTAAGTCACTTTTTACTGAAAAAGATAAACGAGCTAGTGAAGTTCTAGGTCTAATACATAGTGATATTTGTGGACCTATGAACATTAGTGCCAGAGGAGGGTATAGCTATTTTATTACATTCACAGATGATCTATCTAGGTATGGGTATGTCTACTTGATGAACAAAAGTCTAAATCATTTGAAATATTCAAATAATTTCATAATAAAGTAGAAAAATAAACTAAAAAATATATTAAAACTCTTTGGTCTGATTATGGGGATAAATACCTTTCAGTGAATTTCTGACATATCTTGAAGAGAATGGGATTCTCTCATAATGGACTCCTCCAGGGACACCACGGCATAATGGTGTCTCAGAAAGAAGGAATCGAATCTTGTTGGACATGGTTCAGTCCATGATGGGGTTTGCAAGTCTGTCGATCTCCTTTTGGGGATATACACTTGAGATAGCCTATTTTGTGCTCAATAATATTTCGAGTAAGTTAGTTAGTAAAACACATATGAGATATGATCAGGACGTAGGCCAAACCTCACTTACCTTAAGATCTGGGGGTGTCCGGCTTATGTCAAACGATTACAAACCAACAAGCTCGGACCTAGGTCCGATAAGTGTAATTTTGTAGGGTACCCCAAGAAAATGAGGAGATACTACTTTTACCTCTCTACTGAACAAAAGATATTATCAGTAGTAAGGCATACTTTTTGAAAAAAGAGTTTCTTAGTGAAGGAACAAGTGCCTCTAAAGTTGAGCTTGATGAAGTTCGACAGGTAGAAGAACCGACACCAGTAACTGAATCTGAGTCAGATTTGATAAGATCAAATCCGGAGCCCAATATACAAAAATCCTAAAGGCAATCCGATAGAGTACCACATCAGCCAGACAGATACCTAGATTTTTTGATCCGGGATGGAGATCCTGTTGAGCTCGATGAGAACAATGAGGATCCAGTTGTTGGGAAATGGGTCCCAAAAGCCAATCATCAAGCTGTTGATGGTTGAGCAACCAAGTATTGTAATTGATTTGTTAATAAATAAAATATATTTTTAGTATTTTCATCATAAGTTTTCATCTTCTAATGAACTCCGTTGTTATGATGAAGTCCTTAGGGCTATTTAAGTTCGATAAAGAGAAAATTTATCGATTAGTCCTTAAAACTGTTCACGACCAAATGATAAGCTGTTAATAAGGACGACAGCTTCTATCGAGCATAGGTCGCTGTAGGCTATATGGGTTGGTTATCCTCTTAATCAAGGAGTGTGGAGACACCGGTATGGCATACAGGTGAGATATAAAGGTACATCATCATTGAACGTGACCAACTCCAGAGCATTCTGCTGTCGAGAATATCTCTGATGGGATATAGGTATAAGTGTCTCTTAGACCTGAGATCGCCTTAGTGACTTACAAGCAACTCACTATGCTTTGGTACTAGACTAACTAAATTTTTAATTCAAGGATGGAAGGCTTTTGGGCATAGTCAAGTACTTGCAAAGTCAGAGTATGATCGAGATGGGATTGATCACTCCAAGAGTTGGAGAAGAATGAGTCGCTGTATTTCAATTTAGCAAAACCTTGGCCAGGGTAATCCATCAGATGGATTTGATATTTTAAAATATAATGTGGACAACTTAATCAGAGTTGACAGTTGAACTCTGAGATATCCTATGATCATTTTGATCAAGGAGATGAATTATATGGAAACTATATCCGCATGGGTTCTAAGAATGTTGTTCTATACATTCGACCTATCCGGTCGTCGGGTACCATTGCTAGATGGTCACTTCGATTGGTATAAAAATTTATTTCTATGCTACCAGCTTAGATTCGAACCTATGAGGTCACACACATTAGAGTTTATGATCCAATCAGATGGTTGATCAATGATTAAGAATCATTCTAGGGTTAAATGATCAATACGATTGACATTTAACCCAATGCAAGTGTTGCAGGAGGATCGATTAGCAATTTGATTGCTAATTGGCTTAATTTGATTAAACCAATAGGTTGAGATTAAGTCTAATTAAATATGATTTAATTAGATTTGGTTTGGGCTTGATTGGATCAAGTCCAATTGGTTTATTGGATAAGCCAATTGCAAGAAAAAACTAGTCCTAGTTCAATTAGGATTGGGTCAACCTAATTTTTAATTTGATTAAAAAATTAAATCAGATTTAAATCTAATTTAATCTGATTAAATTAGGTTCTTAATTGGGTTAAGATCTATTTTAATTAGGTTAATCTAATTTTGGTTTGATTTGGTTTGAGATACCAAATTAAAACAAGTCATGAGTTAGAATCTTAGTAAGACTAGGATTCCACCTTGCGCCACATAAGCCCCCCCCACGTCCTCTCTCTTATTTCACGCCAATCCCCTCTTATTTTATGTGACAAAAGCCCTCTCCCAGGTCTCTCCCATGTCCACAAAAGGTTTTCTCTCTTCTTTCTTACATGGAAGGTGGTTTGGATCAAATCAAAGAGGAATAAGTTTGGATTTCGAATTCTATGAGATAGAGTTTTAGAAATCCAAAACTCTTTCAATTTTACACCGAATTTATCCAAATTTTTTTTGGAATTTTTGTGACTTTTAGGGTACATATTGTGCATACTTTTCTGATTATCCATTTATGAAAATAAGGAGGAGGTGCTCAAGAGTTGGGCACCCCTTATCTTGCCATGTTTGGATAAACCTTGACTAGGTATTTGATCTAGACAAGGACTCTATCACATCTCTCTCTATAAAATGTGTTTCTTCAAGAAATTTTTGAAGAAGATAGATATTTGAGATACCTTTGGGTCATCCAAAAATCATTAAAAAAGACCTTTGGATCGTGGAGATATAATAGACACAAAATAGGATGTTTAGAGAGAGAAACGAGAAGAAGAAGAGGGTCTTCTTCTAGGATTGTTTGTTTCCATCTCTTTCCTTCCTTCATCTTGAGTTTTATAAGAGCATCTCAGATTTAAAACTCCTCCTCCTACTTCTCATCTTTGGAAGAGCTCAAATCAAGAAGAAGGAGGCACCTGATCAACCATCAAAAAAGGATCAGCACAGTACTAGCATACTGTGCTGATTTCCTGAAGCAGGACTTCTGGTCGAGATTCGTGGGCTCGTGTGGATGACTCCTAGAGGTCGGATGCATGTGCGGCTTGCAATATCATCTTTAAGCCCAGATCAGTGAGGTTAGAATGTCTAACTTGCAAGGTAATAGATCTGATCTATTGTTTAATACATACATTAGATGTAGTATAGAAACATGTTGATATGATCAACATGTAGTTCATGCTCTATATATTTTAATTTCTGATTTAATGCTATGTAATAATCATATAATAAGATTTTAGATCTAGATATTTTCTAATTTTAAAAAATAAATTTTGATTTATTTTAGTCTTCCACTGCATGATCTTGAAAATATTTCAAGATCTAACCCTGAAATCCTAGATCTGGTTCCTACAATTGGTATCAGAGTCTAGGTTCTTCATTACATGATTATTTATACATGCTTAGATTATTTCTTAGATTAGATCTAATTTATAATCTGATTATTAAATTTAAAATTAAAATTTTAGATCAATCACGAATTGCAAGGTTGTCCTGCTGTAAGGTTTACCCCTTACAGTGCAAAGGTTGTCCTAGTTCGTGTAGATCTATCTTTAATCGTAAATTTGTTAGATATGATCTAGATTAAATTTATAATTTATTAGATTTAAAAGATATTTAAATCTAAAATAAAATCTCTTTGTTAATAATTTTTGTGCAAAGAAATTGTTTAAAGTTGAAATTATTTCAATTACATGAACCTGTTTAGATTAGATCTAAAGTAGTTTCATATTTATTTCACTTGCATCTTGATTATGAATCAAACATGCAATATGGTTGGTAGAATCATATTATAAAATTATTTTATAAATATAAAAATTATTTTTTGAAAAGCCGAACCCAACCCTCAGCCCAAAACTTAATTGAGAATTAAGAAGTTATTTTGATTAGATTCTAGGATTGTGAATTGAAGAACCTAAGACACAAACCATAACACATTGGGTTAATGGGTTAGTGGGAATTACGTCCATTAATTGGGTTAGACCTATGGTTAGATTAAAGATGGACTTAATTAGAGAATTGACTAAATCTAATCAATTGTTGTCTTAGATTAGGTCAAGGATTTTCTAGATCAATTACAATAGTTGTAGTTGGTCAAGTCCATGTCTTTAACGAGAATCAAATGGACTTGATTCTTGGCTAAGCGATCTAGCACGAACTGTTAGGTTGATCTAATCTAAACTAATTAAACCAGTTGGTGTTTAAGATAAACCAGACAGGTAGTTTTTAATTGGGAGCCTGCTTACCTGGCCATTTCTGATGGTGTCTAAGGCAAGCTTTGGCCGACCCTCCCACTGATCGAACTTATCTGGTCTCTTGATGAAATTATATTTTGATTGGATCACTTGACTATTTGAGCTGACCCATGTCAGCTAGGTAAATCAGTGTGACTGATTTAGGTGCTCCTAGACCAGCCCTTTTAATGGTCTCCCTTAAGCTGACTTGGTGAAGCCAGTGGGAGGATTATGATATGCTGGTTCATCTGACCTCATCCTCTAAATCATTTAAATCCTCTAAAATTATTAGGTCCTTAAAATGATAAAGTTATGGAGATAACTGAGTCATAGCCTCCCATTAAGGTGTTTTATAATGAGTCCATTAACTCAATAATCATTGCAGACCCAAAGGCTTGGTGATTGTTGACTAATGGAATTATCACTCATCATATGATGACTTGGAAGGGTCTCTCTAATGGTGGTTAGGTGAGCCAACCAAAGTTGAGCTTAATCATTCGTTGGTTAGATGCACCAAGTGTGGTCATGTTAATGGTTGGACCTAACCGGATCTTCATAGTGGAGGCCAAAGCCTACTGATTAGGTTTCTGGGGTAAAATTAAAATTACTAAAAATTATTTAAAGAAATAATTGGTTATGAACCTACCCTTAGATGTACATGGGTTGGCCAACCAAAGTTGGACTTGTGCGCAGTCTAAGTGGATTCTAGTACCCACTAAGAAATTAGGGTAATTCCTCGAATTGGAGGTAGAGGCTACCAATTTGAATAAATTAGTGGGAGAAACCTTTTGATTAAAGTCCAAATCTTTAGGTTTAATGAATCAATTACTAATTAGGTTATGGTTCTCTTTTGTGCAGATATGGCCACTTTCCTATCGCTCCGATCATTGTTGGACAATGATAAGTTGGTGGGATCCAACTTCGGTAGCTGGTATCGAAAGTTAAAGATAGTCCTGGAGCATGAACGGATCCTATATATGATAATGGATCCTGCACCTAAGGAGCCAGCTGCTAATACATGTGGAACAGTCAGAGATACTTACCAGAAGTGGCTCAGTGACCGGACCACGGTGTGCTGTATCATGCTGGCTACCATGAGCGACGAGTTTAGTCATAGATTTGAGATAGCTCAGCCAAAGGACATGCTTCAAGTGTTGGAGGATGCCTTTGGCACACCCGATGACGTGGAGAGGCACAAGACTAGTTGTGCCATCTTCAACATCAAAATACGGGATGGTGCCTCTGTCACTGATCATGTATTGTACATGATCGAGCTGATGGAATGATTGAGCAAGCTCGACTTTTCCTTGCATGAGAAGCTTGGGAAAGATGCAATATTGAACTCGCTGCCCAAGTTTTATCTCCCATTCCTCACTCATTATAGAATGATAAAGCCTGAAGTAAACTACCATGGGTTACTAGGGTTGCTTCAGAACTTTAAGAAGGATCACTAACTCCACAAAGAGTCGGTGAACTTAGTGGGAGGTTCGTCTTCTGGTTCTCGACCCTTTAAGAAAGGGAAGAAGAACAAGAAAAAGAAAGTGAAGAAGGTGCAAGTTCAGGTTGGGACATCTATGCAGAGCCATATCAAAAAGATCAAACCCGATAAGAGTCAAGCTGAATGCTTCTTTTGCAAGAAGCGGGGGCACTGGAAGAGGAACTGTCCCTAGTACATTGCCTCCCTGGACCTGAACAGGCAGAGAAAGTAGCAAGTCATTGCTGGGCAAGGTATTTATATGATAATTCCTTATAATTTCTCTATTTGTGATATAACTGACTGGGTATTGGATACCGGTAGCCCTTACCATATTTGCAATTCATTGCAAGGGTTGCAGGTCAGTAGGAGATTCAAGCAAGGCGAGAGGTTCCTGAATGTTGGAGATGGAAGACCAGTTCCAGTTCTAGCATTAAAAATCTTGAAACTTGTATTTGAATCCCATATTGTTGTTCTTAATGATTATCATTTCTGTCTCAGTTTCTTTTTAAATATCATTTCTGTAGACCTTCTGGCCAAAAATAATTATGAAATTTCAATAAAGAAATAAATTTATAATGTCATTGAGAATGGTGTTACTATTTTTTATGGACAGTTGAACAATGGTGTGTATATGTTATCATAACCTGTTAATGTAGTCTATTCAATTGGTAAACACCCTAGACTAAATAGTGTGTCAGGTATCTACTTATGGCACTGTAGGCTAGGTCATATAGACAAGAATAGAATAAACAAGTTGACTCAAGAGAGAATCTTCGAAGTCAGTGATTGTGAATCACTTCCAACCTGTGAGTCCTGTCTTCTTGATAAAATGATCAAGTCACCTTTTACTGAAAAAGGTGAGAGAGCTACTGAGCTCTTGAGCCTAGTACATACTGATGTAAGCGGGCCCATGAGCACAAGTGCTAGAGGTGGATATTTCTACTTCATAACTTTCACGGATGACCTATCCAGATATGGATATGTCTATCTGATGAAACATAAGTCGGATTCATTTGAAATATTCAAATGATTCCGAAGTGAAGTAGAAAAATAAACTGGGAAGAGTATTAAAACTCTTCGATCTGATCAAGGAGGAGAATACCTTTCTAGTGAGTTTCTCACATATCTAGGAGAGAATGGGATTCTCTCCCAATGGACTCCTCCAAGAACACCACAGCATAATGATGTGTCTGAAAGGAGGAATCGGACTCTGTTAGACATGGTCCGATCCATGATGGATTTTGCTAGCTTGCCGATATCCTTCTAGGGATATGCACTCGAATCGGCATATTATCTGTTAAATAGGGTTCCAAGTAAGTCTGTAATTAAGACTCTATATGAGATATGGATAGGGCGTAAGCCAGCACTTTCACACCTTAGGGTCTTGGGGTGCCCGACCTATGTCAAATGATTAGACGCAGACAAACTTGGACCTAGGTCTGACAAATGTACATTCATTGGGTACCCCAAAGAGATGAAAGGATATTTTTTCTACCATGCTGATGAACAAAAGGTGTTCGTCAGTCTTAAGGCAATCTTTTTAGAAAAGAAGATCCTTGGTGAAGGAACCATTGCCTCTAAGGTTGAACTTGATGAAGTTCAACAGGTAGAAGGACCGACACCAATAGCTGAACCTGAGTCGGATTTGATTGGATTAGATCTGGAGCCCAATGCACCTGCATCATTAAGATGATCTGGTAGAGTACCACGTCAACCAAACAGATACTATGATTTCTTGGTCTGAGACGGTGATCCCATCGAACTCGATGAGAACGATGAGGATCCAATCACCTATATGGATGTAATGCAGAGATCTGATTCCAAGAAATGGCTTGAAGCCATGAAATTTGAAATGGAGTCCATGAAGGTCAACGATGTATGGACATTGGTTGACCCACCTGAAGGGGTTAAACCCATTGGGTGTAAATGGGTCTTCAAAAGGAAGAGGGGCGTAGACAAAAAGGTGGAGACCTATAAAGCCCGTCTGGTTGTCAAGGGATATCGTCAACATTATGGTATTGACTATAACGAGATATTTTTTCCTGTGGCAATGCTCAAATCCATTCGGATAATGCTTGCAATAGCTGTCCATCTGGATTATGAGATCTGACAGATGGATGTAAAGATAACTTTTCTGAATGGAGAGCTGACCAAAGAGGTGTATATAATACAACCTGAGGAGTTTACATCCACAGATGAGTCTAAGGTATGCAAGCTTCAGAGATCCATTTATGAATTAAAGCAAGCTTCTCGGAGTTGGAACATGCATTTTGATAAGGTGATCAAAACGTATGGCTTCATTAAGAATGGAGAAGAGCCCTGCATCTATAAATGGGCAAATGGTCCAGTTGTGGTATTCCTTGTCTTGTACGTGGATGATATTCTCTTAATCAGGAATGACATCCCAGTACTACAGGGAATAAAAGTTTGGTTGTCATCATAGTTCTCCATGAAGGACTTGGGTGAAGCATCCTACATCCTAGGGATGAAGATCTATAGGGATAGATCTAAAAAGATGCTTGGATTATCCCAGTCCACGTACATAGATATTGTGCTGAAGAGGTTCAGCATAGAGAATTTCAAGAAGGGCTATCTACCGATAGGCCATGAAATTTCTCTCTCTAAGAAGGATTGTCCGACAAGTCCTGAAGAGAGAGAACATATGAGTAGAGTCCCATATGCTTCGATCGTGGGATCTATCATATACGCCATGATATGTACAAGATCAGATGTGGCATACTCACTAGGAGTAGTGAGTAGATACCAATCTGATCCCGGAGAAAACCACTGGAAAGTGGTTAAAGCCATCCTTAAGTATTTGAGAAATACTAAGGACTAATGGTTGGTTTATGGCGAGTCAGATCTGAAACTTGTGGGGTTCATAGACTCCAGCTTTCAATCTGACCATGATGACAGCAGAAGTGTGTCGGGTTATATCTTTACTTTGAATGGTGGAGCTATCTACTGGAAGAGTTGCAAGCAGCATACTGCGGTAGACTCTGTTTGTGAAGCGGAGTACATCGCAGCATCGGATGCCGCAAAGGAAGCTGTGGCTGAGAAAATTCATCAACGAGCTTGGAGTAGCACCCTCCCTCGATGGTCCGATCCTGCTCAACTGCGACAGCACTGGTGCCATAGCTCAGGCGAAGGAACCCAAAGCACACCAGCAGATGAAGCACATCTTGCACCACTTCCACCTGGTTTGGAAAATCATGGATCGAGGTGACATCGACCTTCAGAAGATATACGGAAAGGAGAACTTTGCCGACCCCTTCACTAAAGCCCTGGCAATAAAGGAGTTTGACAACCACAAGTCGAAGATGGGTATTAGATACTGTGTCGAGTGGCTTTAAAACAAGTGGGAGTTGTTGAAAAATGTATCCCAAAAACCAATCGTCAAGCTGTTGACGGTTGAGCAACCAAGTATTGTAATTGATTTATTAATAAATAAAATATATTTTTGGTATTTTCATTATAAATCTTCATCTTCTAATGAACTTCATTGTTATGATGAAGTCCTTAGGGCTATTTAAATTCGATAAAGAGAGGATTTATCGATTAGTCCTTAAAACTGTTCACGACCAAATGATAAGCTGTTAATAAGGACGACAGCTTCTATCGAGCATAGGTCGCTGTAGGCCATATGGACTGGTTGTCTTCTTAACCAAGGAGTGTGGAGACACTGGTATGGTATACAGGTGAGATGTAAAGGTACATCATAATTGAACGTGACCAACTCCAGAGCATTCTGCTGTTGAGAATGTCTCTGATGGGATATAGGTATAAGTGTACCTTAGACTTGAGATCACCTCAGTGACTTGCAAGCAACTCACTATGCTTTGGTATTGGACTAACTGAATTTTTAATTCAGGAATGGAAGGCTTTTGGGCACAGTCAAGTACTTGCAAAGTTAAAGTGTGATCGTGATGGGATTGACCACTCTAAGAGTTGGGGAAGAATGAGTCGCTATATTTTAATTTTGCAAAACCTTGGCCAGGGTAATCCATCAGATGGATTTGATATTTTGAAATACAATGTGGACAACATGATCAGAGTTGACAGTTGAACTCTGAGATGTCCTATGATCATTTTGATCAAGGGGATGAATTATATGTAAACTATATCCGCATGGGTTCTAAGGATGTTGTTCTACACATTTGATCTATCCGATCATCGGGTACCATTGCTAGATGGTCACTTCGATTGGTACAAAAATTTATTTTTATGTTACCGATTTAGGTTTGAACCTATGAGGTCACACACATTAGAGTTCATGATCTGATCGGATGGTTGATCAACGATTAAGAATCATTCTAGGATTAAATGATCAATATGATTGACATTTAACCTAGTGCAAGTGTTGTAGGAGGATCGATTAGCAATTTGATTGCTAATTGGCTTAATTTGATTAAGTCAATAGGTTGAGATTAAGTCTAATTAAATATGATTTAATTAGATTTAGTTTGGGCTTGATTGGATCAAGTCCAATTGGTTTATTGGACAAGCCAATTGCAAGAAAAAACTAGTCCTAGTTCAATTAGGATTGGATCAACCTAATTTCTAATTTGATTAGAAAATTAAATCAGATTTAAATTTAATTTAATCTGATTAAATTAGGTTTTTAATTAGGTTAAGACCTATTTTAATTAGGTTGATCTAATTTTGGTTTAATTTGGTTTGAGAAACCAAATTAAAACAAGTCATGAGTTAGAATCCTAGTAAGACTAGGATTCCACCTTGCGCCACATAAGCCCCCCCACATCCTCTCTCTTATTCCACGCCAATTCCCTCTTATTTTGTGCAACAAAAGCTCTCTCCCAGGTCTCTCCCATGTCCACAAAAGGTTTTCTCTCTTCTTTCTTACATGGAAGGTGGTTTGGATCAAATCAAAGAGGAATAAGTTTGGATTTCGAATTTTATGAGATAAAGTTTTAGAAATCCAAAACTCTTTCAATTTTGTATCGAATTTATCCAAATTTTTTTTAGAATTTTTATGGATTTTAGGGTATATATTGTGCACCCTTTTCTGGTGGTCCATGCATGAAAATAAGGAGGAGGTGCTCAAGAGTTGGTGCCCCTTATCTTGCCATGTTTGGATAAGCCTTAACTAGGTATTTGACCTAGATAAGGACTCTATCATATCTCTCTCTATAAAATGAGTTTCTTTATAAAATTTTTGAAGAAGATAGAAATTTGAGATACCTTTGGGTCATCCCAAAATCAGAGAGAAAGACCTTTGGGTCGTGGAGATATAATAGACACAAGATAGGGTGTTTAGAGAGAGAAACGAGAAGAAGAAGAGGGTCTTCTTCTAGGGTTGTTTGTTTTCATCTCTTTCCTTCCTCCATCTTGAGTTTTCTGAGAGTGTCTCAGATCTGAAACTTCTCCTCCTACTTTTCATTTTTAGAAGAGTCCAAATCAAGAAGAAGAAGGTACCTGATCAACCATCAAAGAAGGATCAGCGCAGTACTAGCATACTGTGCTGATTTCCTGAAGCAGGACTTCTGGTCGAGATTCGTGGGCTCGTGTGGATGACTCCTAGAGGTCGGATGCATGTGCGGCTTGCAACATCATCCTTAAGTCCGGATCAGCAAGGTTAGAACATCTAACTTGCAAGGTAATAGATCTGATCTATTGTTTAATACATACATTAGATGTAGTATAGAAATATGTTGATATGATCAACATGTAGTTCATGCTCTATATATTTTAATTTTTGATTTAATGCTATGTAATAATCATGTAATAGGATCTTAGATCTAGGGATTCTCTGATTTTAAAAAATAAATTTTAATTTATTTTAGTCTTCCGCTGCATGATCTTGAAAAAGTTTCAAGATCTAACCCTGAAATCTTAGATCTAGTTCCTACACCAGTCACCTATATGGATGCAATACAGAGATCCGACTCTGAGAAATGGCTTGAAGCTATGAAATCCAAAATGAATTCCATGAAGATCAACAATGTGTGGACATTGGTTGATCCACCTAAAGGGGTAAAATCCATAGGTTGTAAGTGGGTCTTCAAAAGAAAAAGGGGCACAGATGGAAAGGTTGAGACCTATAAAGCCTGTCTAGTTGCCAAGAAGTATTGTTAACATTATGGTATTGACTATGATGAGACATTCTTTCCTATGGCAATGCTCAAGTCCATTCGGATCATGCTTGTGATAGCGGCATACTTGGACTATGAAGTCTGACAAATGGATGTGAAGACAGCTTTTCTAAATGAAGAGCTGAATGAAGAGGTGTATATGATATAACCTGAAGGGTTCATATCTACAGATGAGTCCAAGGTGTGCAAGCTTCAAAAATCTATTTATGAATTGATCAAGCAAGCATCTCGGAGTTGGAACATACATTTTGATAAGGTGATTAGAACGTATGACTTTATTAAGAACGGAGAGGAATCCTGTATATATAAGTGGGCTAATAGTTTAATAATTATATTTCTTATTTTGTATATGGATGATATTCTCTTAATTAGAAATGATGTCCCTACATTACAGAAAATAAAAGTATGGCTGTCGTCACAATTCTCTATGAAGGATCTAAGAGAAGCAGCCTACATCTTAGGGATGAAGATCTATAGGGATAGATCTAAGAGGCTGCTCGGAATCTCCCAATCAACGTACATAGATACCATGCTGAAATGGTTCAGCATGGAGAATTCCAAGAAAAGTTATCTTTCGATAGGCCATGAAATTTCTCTCTTGAAGAAGGATTGTCCGACAACCCCTCAAGAGAGAGAGCGTATGAGTAAAATTTTATATGCCTCGATAATAGGTTCTATAATATATGCCATGATATGTAGAAGATCGGATGTGTCATACTCACTAGGAGTAGTGAGTAGATACCAATCAGATCCAGGTAAGAACCATTGGAAGTTTGCAAAAACAATCCTTAAGTATTTGAGAAATACTAAGGATCAATGGCTTGTTTATGGAGAATCTGACTTTAAACTCATGGGATACACTGATTTTAATTTTCAGTTAGATCGTGATGATAGTAAAAGTGTGTCAGGATACATCTTTACCCTAAATGGTGGAGCTGTTGAAGGAGGAAAATCGCTTTTCCTCTATAGGATCTTCCAGATTTCATCAAATCTGGGGTGGAATAATTTTTAAAAAATTTATCCTACATATATTTCAGATCTAAGTCTCTAGATCTAATCTTTATATCTAATATTAAATCTAAAATAAATCTAAAGAGATGAGGAAACAAGTAATACCTCAAGGGTAATCTGATTACCCTGTAGATGATCTCTGCACAGCCTGAGGTTCTGATATAGCCATGCAAGCGTCTGGCCTCTACTGATATCCACTCAGATAGGATCTGAAACATCTTCTCCTCATGAATCTATGCTCCAAAAATCAGATCTAAATCTGATTAGGATGATCTTCAAAAGTCTTCCTGAAGTTGGAGCAGCAGCCTGTCGAAGAAGTCCTGCAGCCTTCTGTTCCAGGCATCACCACGCCTTGGATCTTTGCCAGATGGACATCCAACTCTTTGGATGTGAATAGGGGAGGAAGGAGAGCAGGGAGGATGTGAAGAAGAGGGGAGAGGGTAGCAGCGATTGGGTTTTATGCATGAAACAACTTCTGCCTCGAAACCCTAGGCGCAGCAGGGTTTATATAGACCCTGTATGCTGCGCAGTGCCACATCATTCAACCAATCAAAAAATTTCAATAAATTTTGAAAAAAATTTGATTGATGGAGTGATATCATCTAATCATATCAGATAAGAATCCTACCTTATCTCCAAAAGATGGTGCCAACATTGGATAAGCACAAATAGAGGTGGCGCCCAAGAGTTTAAATTGATCAAGACTTTCCAATCCTTATCCACTTGGGGCGCCCACTTTAATCCAATTGGGCTCACACCATAATCTGATTATGGTACCCAATTTGATGTGGCTTGGTTTGTGGATACTCCACAAAAATCTTTCAATGATCCCTCTTCAGTTTAAGACCCATATATCAACTTTTGACAGATGTCCTAAAATAAAATTGGCAGGTGCTAGGAATTAGCAGGTGTTGTCTTAAATTCATCTCATGAATTAAGACAAGCCTTTTTTGAGCTGGACAAACTTTATTTAGACTGAGAGAAACCTTCATAAGATTCTCTGGATGAGTCAAATCACATTTGGCTCAGTAGAGACAGAAAAGATTACACGAGGAGAAAGTTAGGCTCAATCATGTGCTAGCATGATTTTTTTGAACCTAATTGGATCTTATCCAAATCAATTGGGTTAGCCCAATTGATGACATCTAGATCCTAACCCTTATTTGTGTGATCCAGTTAGGTTCAATTCTATATGGTAATGAGACATGTCGTGATCTCATCATCGACATCATCGAAACTCCTTTTGATGGACCAGAACTTTTTTGATTCAGATAATTAGAATAATCGATCATCAATATCATTCTAATTGCTCCCAAAATCCACCAGTGATACCTAGCAGTATATGGTGGCAACCCATCAGAACTGAAGATGAATCTCTTGGTGCAGCTACCTGTGTGATTGAGTTCCTCTATCATGAGTTTCGACTGAATTAGGGTTAAGGTGAACTCGTCAAACCCAACATCAGTCATATGAGTTAATCGATCGATCTGAGTCTGATGTGAAACCCCAATGAAAAACTCTTTTTTCATTATTTCACTCTGCCATGGCCATGGGCTTAAGGACTCGATCTTTCGATCATCATAAGACTACTCCTTTCATCTACCGAGATTGATAGATCCTATCTTGGTGCGACCTAGTTCCTACAATGAATATGCTACAGCCAACATACACCTCAGGATTCTGAATAACTAGGAGACTGAGTTATGGTGTAGTCAAACTATAACACACTCAAGGTGAACTGTCGATGAACCTCAGATCAAAGAACTAGACACATAACTACAGTATCGAGCTAGTCATCGATGAGAAGGTAGACTTTCTTATGACTGCTCGATATGGTCACGCTCAGTACTCTCATTCTCAATGAATACCTGTACTCTCGCTTCGATGTTTCCACACCATAGACTCAAGATACATCTATCCTAAGGAAGCGATCATACACCAACCTTCCAGATCGATCACCATCCTCATGATGATCCTATGATCAGGAGCTGTTTATGAGTTAGTTATGTAAATTCATGCCTTAAATTTTCAACTTTTGAAAATATGAATTTACATTCCTACTAACTCAAATGATGTATCACAGACACAATGTACACAATGTGATAGAAGAATAATCTTTTTATTCATTCATAGTCAAAATTATAAATTTGCCCTTAGATCTGTACAGGAATGTGTCAGCCGATCTGGCATCTAGGGCACACATCTAACAAACTCCCACTTGACCTAATGCCAATTAGTTACATATCTAAGTCCCATCTTCTCAAGGTGGGCTTCGATCTTCTGTTGGCCCAATGGCTTAGTCAGCGGGTCTGCCACATTATCTGTAGAGTCGACTCTTATAACCTCGACATAATCCTTTTCGAGGTAATCACAGATCAGATGGAATCATCGGTCGATGTGCTTGGACTTCTAGTGAGACCTTAGCTCCTTAGCTAGGGCTATGGTGCCATTATTATCATAGTAAAGAGGTATGGCATCCGATGACATCACTCCAAACTCTGTGGCAAACTTTTTGTACCAGAATACCTCTTTCGTAGCTTCCGATGCAGCAATATACTCTGCCTCCATGGTGGAATCAGCAATCACCGTCTGCTTGGAACTCTTCCAGCTAACTGCACCACCATTGCAAATGAACAGACTTTCAGATGTCGACTTTCGATCATCTATATCAGACATAAAGTCTGAGTCTGTATATCCCTGAATCTGGAGTTCTTCATTCTCAAAGACTAGAAACATATCCTTAATCCTTATCAAGTACTTAAGGATACATTTCACAGAAGTCCAGTGCTCTTCGTCTGGATTCGACTGATATCTGCTTGTGACACTCACAGCATGGGCTATATCAGGTCGTGTACATAGTATGGCATATATGAGGCTCTCTATTACCAAAGCATAAGGGATCTTGCTCATGCATTCAATCTCTTCAGGTGTGCTAGGACACATCTTCTTGGAGAGATGAATGTCATGTCTAAAAGGCAATAAACCTCTTTTGGAGTTTTTCATGCTAAACCTCTTTAGCACCTCCTCTATGTATATCTTCTGTGAAAGTCCCAACATCCTATTTGGTCTCTCTCTATAGACCTTAATACCCAGTATAAAGGATGCCTCTCCTAGATCTTTCATAGAGAACTCCTTAGACAACCATACTTTGACTGAGGTCAACATGAGAATATCATTCTCAATTAGGAGGATGTCATCTACGTATAATATGAGGAAGACAACTGCGCTCCCACTGACTTTTTTGAACACACATGGTTCCTCCTCATTCTTGATGAAACTAAATGTTTTGATCACATCATTGAAATGAGTATTCCAACTCCGAGATGCTTGCTTAAGTCCATAAATGGACCTTTGCAGCTTGCAGATCTTGTGATCATTATCACTGGATGTGAAACCAAACGACTATTCCATATAGATATCTTCCTCAAGATATCTATTTAAGAATGCCGTTTTCACATCCATCTGCCATATTTCATAATCGAAATAGGCTGCAACAGCAAGCAATGTGCGGATGGATTTTAGCATGGCTACGGGCGAGAAGGTATCCTGATAGTTAATGCCTTCGTGTTGACTATAACCTTTCGCTACGAGCCTAGCCTTGAATGTCTCTACATTCCCATCTGCATCTATCTTTATCTTGAAGATCCATTTACACTCAATAGGTACAATACCTTCAGGTGGATCTATCAAGGTCCAAACTTGGTTTGAGTGCATCGAGTCAATTTCTGATCTCATTGTCTCTAACCATTTCTCAGAGTCGATATCTGATATCACCTCATCATATGTCTTGGGGTCATCACCATGAGCCCCATTTCTCGTGAGGAACATTTCCTTTACATCTTCTTGTATGGTACCTAAGTACCTTTCAGGAGGATGGAAAATCGTAGTTGATCTACGAGGTGGAAGAGGTTGTGTTAAGACTGGTTCTGATTGATTAGGTTCCTTAGGTTCTTTAGCTCGTTGCTCTTGGGAGACATTCTCCTTGAGCTTAATTATTCTTCCGATGCCACCATCTTGAATAAACTATTTTTTAAGAAAAATAGTATTTCGACTCACAATCACATTATGATCTTCTAGAATATAGAAATAGTATCCTAATGACTCTTTAGGATATCCTATGAACTGAGCTCTAAAAGACCTAAACTCTAACTTGTCCGCCTGCTGTCTCTTGACATGAGCCGGACAACCCCAAATTCTGAGATAATTCAGACTTGGCTTCTTACCATGCCATATCTCATATGGTGTGGTAGGAACGATTTTTGAGGGAATCCTATTCAATACATAAATTACTATCATGAGACAATATCCCCAAAGAAATTTGGAGAGGTCCATGAAGCTCATCATGGAACGGACCATATCTAATAAGGTCCGATTTCTCCATTCTGAAATTCTGTTGAGTTGAGGTGCTCCAGGTGGAGTTCATTGAGAGACTATGTCATTATCCTTAAGATAGTCTAGAAACTCCCGACTAAGGTATTCACCTCCTCGATCTGATCGAAGAACCTTAATGGGCTTTCCTGTTTATTTTTCTACCTCATGTCTGAATTCTTTGAACCTTTCAAAAGCTTCAGACTTGTATTTCATTAGAAATACATACCCGTACCTAGATATATTATCGGTAAAGATAATGAAGTAGATGTCGTTGCCTCTAGTCGGCACATCAAATGGGCCGCATCCGTATGTACTAGGGCAAGTAGGTCTGTGGCCCTTTTCTCGTCCCACAAAAGGAAGCTTGATCATTTTGCCTTGAAGGCATGATTCACAAATTGGATATGACTCGAGAGACAACGGACTCAATAGCCCGAATTTTTTCAATTTGTTAACCCTGTCTTTCGCTATATGACCTAGCCTTAGGTGCCACAGATACTTATCATTTAGACTATCTCTAAGCCTTTTAATTCCTATGGCATTCATATTTTGCTCAATATTAAATACAGATACATCAATATGTAGCTGATAGAGATCGTTAATAAGAAAACCATCTGCAACTTTATTATTTTCATAAAAAATATTACAATGGTCCTTATGAAAGCTAATCACATAGCCTTTTTATGCTAAACATGAAACAGAAATCAAATTTCTGCTTGCTGCAGGCACATAATAACAATCTCTAAGAAATAAATCTAATCCTAATAATAATTACAGAGGGTAGGTTGCCACAGCCACAGCAGCAACTCTTGCTCCATTTTCGATGCGTAGGATCATATCCCCATCCCTCAGCCTCCTGCTCTCCTCAAGACCCTGCATAGAAGTACACAAATGAGCACTAGAACCAGAGTCAAAAATCCAACTGGATGTAGAAGAAACCATAAGATTAGACTCTAAAATGAGCATACCTGCAGAAGGACCATCCTTCTTGTTCTTCAGGGTGGCCAGGTACTGAAGACAGTTTCGCTTCCAATGGCCGTCTGATTGGCAGTGGAAATATTTTTTTTTATCAGCAGCCTTCTTCTTCGGTTCTGTCTTCTTCTTCTTGCCATCCACCTTCTGCTTCTTCACAGATTTCTTTTTCTTTCCAAAAGATTTTCTCTTAGAAGAAGTCCACTCCACAGTAAGAATTGAGCCTTTTGAACCCTTCATAGAAAGCTCAGCTGTAACCAGCATGTTCATTAATTCGGCCAAGGTACACTGCATCTTATGCATATGAAAGTTCATGATGAACTGACCATATGCATCGGACAAGGACTGAAGGATCACATCAATCTAAAAATCCTTATCTAAAATGATACCGAGCTTCTCAAGCTCCTCAAGATCTTTGATCATTGTCAAACAATAATCTTGGACTGACTGCCCATCACGCATCTTGGCCTTAAAAAGTCTTTGACAGACTTGATACTTGGCCGTGCGATTTTGTTCACCAAACAACTCTTGCAGGTGAGCCAATATTTGGTCGGTAGTCAAAATGTTCTCATGTTGGCGCTGCAAGTCATCAGAATTGCACCCAACATGTAGTACCTTGCTTTGTTATTATCATCCATCCACTTTTTCAGAGACGCTCTCTGTTCAGCAGTCAGACGTGCTGGCATAGCAGGTGGATCCTGGTCCGAGATATGAGTCAATTTTTTGAAACCCAGAATAATTCTGTAGTTTCTCAACCAGTCCTTGAAATTGGGTCCAGTCAATCTGTGGGTGTCTAGTATTTTGGTCAGAGGGTTTGAGGCAGACATGTTTCCTATAGAGAGTCAAAAGTTTCTAGTTAGATTTTGTAATTAGACTTAACCAATTTATTTAGAGGTTTTATTTTTAAAACAAATTAGGCTCCTACTATTTTCTCAGATCCCTACACTCCCTTGGTAGAGATGTGAAAATCTTCATGATCAGTGATTTTTAGTGGATGGTGCAGTCTCACCGACTGGCTCACCACCTCACCTAACAGTTATTGGTGATGGGTCAACCGATGAGGGGACAACTCTTGTCCAATGATTCTCTAATCATAGTGCATCCAAAACTTGGTCTCTAATTCATGAAGCTCACCGTATCCGGGATATTGCTCCAATCCTTAGTTAAGTCAGACCCACCATTTGCACGAACTAGATTCCTGATTGGGTTCCTCACCGTATTCATAATATTAAGTCCAACCCATCCTCTAATTCGTAGCATCCAATGCCTAATGGACATGGTTGCATCTTTTCGATGCAACTGAGCTACTGTAACCAGTCGAGAACAATCAACCCCGGGAAGGGCCCGCACATCCACAATGGTGGAAGACCTAGACTTAATATTTTCTTAGGAAGATTTGATTTAGGTCTCATTAAACTTGACTTAACATAGTCATAACAATTATGACTAACCTAGTGGCATGGGTCAGCTCGAATTGTTAGCCACCTCTAATTAGAACTGAGTCGACACATATGGCCAGGTAAGTGAGACCGGTGGGAGGGATATGCCATTAACTCGACAAGAACGCATTCGAGTCGAGTAGCTCCCAATTAAAAATTAGTCGGTCGCATCTGCCCAACTTATCTTAGATAACAAATTATCGAACTAGAACTAATTGGGTTAGCCTACAATCCAGGCTCTAACCACTGAGCTAAATTAGGTCTTAACTTGATCGAGTCACATCTAAATATGATTCGATCTTGACCCCGACTTAATCCTATTAGGCTGGTCAATTATCATGATCCCACCTAACCAACTCTTGATTCGGTTTGATCAACTGCTAGACCTAATTGAGCTACCCAAGTTCGAACCCAATTTTATGAAAATATCCTAGATCTGAAATTTTTAATTTTAGACCTAACTTAATTTCATAAGCTTAATTTATTAATTAAGTTTGGATTCATAAACAAAGCATGTAAAATAAATCTTAAGATTTTAGGATCTAGAGTTTTGCAGAAAAGTAAGTTTTGATTTCTGATTAAGGATGAACGCGCGGCATCCCTACACGTCATATGAACACCCCATTGAATGGAAAGAGAGGGTCTTAAAATCCTACTTTGTTCTTATGATCAGACGGCCATGAGGAACACCTTAATCAGAAATATAAATTTAACTACAAAACTAGTTAGATCTAAATTAACATATCACATATACAATTTAAGATCTAACTAATACATGCTTTGCATACATCTTATGTATCAAAAATCAATATAATTAATATACTTTCAGATCTGATACATCACATGTAATATCTAAAAAATAAGATTTAAATTAAACTATTCAAAATTAAATCTATTCTAGATAAGTTACTAGAATAATTCTACAACTAGTCTAGGCATGCAGCAAATCAATTTTATGAAAAAACTAAAATTTTATTTTTTATTTTTTAATCTAATTATAATACTTATAACATCAAAAAAATAAAGAATAAATTAGATTTAATTCATATTTTAATATCATTAAAACATAAGACTTAAGACTATTCATGGATTCAACTAATCCTAGTCTAGTCATGCATCTTATGCATGTTAGATCTTCTTAGATTTAATTTTAAATATTTTAATTTTAAATTTTATCATATCTAATGTAACATCTAAAATCTTTAATATCAGATAAATAAAAAATAAAATCAATTTTAAATTAGATCTGAAATAGAGCCAACAACCTGGCTCTGATACCAGTTGAAGGAGGAAAACTGCTTTTCCTCTATAGGATCTTCCAGATTTCATCAAATCTGGGGCGGAATAATTTTAAAAAAATTTATCCTATATATATTTCAGATCAAAGTCTCTAGATCTAATCTTCATATCTAATATTAAATCTAAAATAAATCTAAAGGAATGAGGAAACAAGTAATACCTCAAGGGTAATCTGATTATCCTGTAGATGATCTCTGCACAGCCCAAGGTTCTGATGTAGCCATGCAAGCGTCTAGCCTTTACCGGTATCCACTCAAGTAGGATCTAGAACATCTTCTCCTCATGAATCTATGCTTCAAAAATTAGATCTAAATCTGATTAGAAAGATCTTCAAAAGTCTTTCTGAAGTTGGAGCAGCAGTCTGTCGAAGAAGTCCTGCAGCCTTCTGTTCCAGGCATCACCATGCCTTGGATCTTTGCCAGATGGATGTCCAACTCTTTGGATGTGAAGAGGGGAGGAAGAAGAGTAGGGAAGATGTAGAGAATAGGGAAGGGGGTAGCAGCTATTGGATTTTGTGCATAAAATAACTTCTACCTCGAAACCCTAGGCACAGCAGGATTTATATAGACTCTGTATGCTGCGCAGTGCCACATCATTCAACCAATCAAAAAATTTTAATAAATTTTGAAAAAATTTTGATTGGTGGAGTGATGTCATCTGATCATATCAGATAAGAATCCCACCTTATCTCCAAAAGATGGTGCCAACATTGGATAAGCACAAATAGAGGTGGCGCCCAAGAGTTTAAATTGATCAGGACTCTCCAATCCTTATCCACTTGGGGCACCCACTTTAATCCAATTGGGCTCACACCATAATCAGATTATGACATCCAATTTGATGTGGCTTGGCTTATGGATACTTCACAAAAATCCTCCAATGAGCCCTCTTCAGTTTAAGACCTATATGTCAACTTTTGACAGATGTCCTAAAATAAAATTGGCAGGTGCTAGGAATTAGCAGGTATTGTCTTAAATTCATCTCATGAATTAAGACAAATCTTTTTTGAGCTGGACAAGCTTCATTTAGACTGAGAGAAACCTTCCTAAGGTTCTCTGGATGAGTCAAATCATATTTGGCTCAGTAGAGATAGAAAAGATTACTCGAGGAGAAAGTTAGGCTCAATCATGTGCTAGCATGATTTTTTTGAGCCTAATTGGATCTTATCCAAATCATATGGGTTAGTCCAATTGATGACATCCAAATCCTAACCCTTGTTTGTGTAACCCAGTTAGGTTCAATTCTGTATGGTAATGAGACATGTCGTGATCTCATCATCGACATCATCGAAACTCCTTTCAATGGATTAGAACTCTTCTGATTCAGACAATTAGAATGATCGATCATCAATATCATTCTAATTGCTCCCAAAATCCACCAGTGACACCTAGCAGTATATGGTAGCAACCCATCAGAACTAAAGATAAACCTCTCGGTACAGCTACCTGTGTGATTGAGTTCCTCTATCTTGAGTCCTGACTGAATTAGGGTTAAGGTGAACTCGTCAAACCCAACATCAGTCATATGAGTTAATCGATCGATCCGAGTTCGATGTGAAACCCCAATAAAAAATTCTTTTTCTATTATTTCACTCTGCCATGGCCATGGACTTAAGGACTCGATCTTTCGATCATCATAAGACTACTCCTCTCATCTACCGAGGTTGGTAGATCCCATCTTGGTGCGACCTAGTTCCTACAATGAATATGCTACAGCTAACATACACCTCAAGGTTCTGAATGGTTAGGAGATCGAGTTATGGTGTAGTCAAACTATAACACACTCAAGGTAAACTGTCGATGCACCTCAGGTCAAAGAACTAGATACACAACTGTAGCATCGAGCTAGTCATCGATGAGAAGGTAGATTTTCTTATGACTGCTCGATATGGTCACGCTCAGTACTCTCGTTCTCAACAAATACCTGTACTCTTATTTCGATGTCTCCACACCATTGAATCAAAACACATCTACCCTAAGGAAGTGATCATACACCAACCTTCCAGATCGATCACCATCCTCGTGATGATCCTATGGTCAGGAGCTGTTTATGAGTTAGTTATGTAAATTCATGCCTTAAATTTTCAACTCTTGAAAATATGAACTTACATTCCTACTAACTCAAATGATGTATCATAGACACAATGTACACAATGTGATAGAAGAATAATCCTTTTATTTATTTATAGTCAACATTACAAATTTGCCCTTAGATCTGTACAGGAATGTGTCAGCCGATCTGGCATCTAGGGCACACATCTAACAGCTGTCTGCTGAAAAAGTTTCAAGCAGCACACCGTAGCTGATTTAGTATGCGAGACGGAGTACATCGTGATATCTGATGCTGCAAAAGAAGCTCTGTGGCTGAGAAAATTCATTATCGAGCGTGGCACCCTCTATCGATGGTCCAGTTCTGCTTTATTGTGATAATACTGGAGCCATAGCTCAGGCAAAGGAGCTAAAGGCACATCAGCGAACAAAGCATATTCTGCATCGCTACCATCTTGTTTGAGAGATCATAGATCAAGATGACGTTGACCTTTAGAAGATCGATGAAAAAGATAACCTGGCCGACCCATTAACTAAAGTCCTTGCAGTAAAAGAGTTCAAAGATCACAAAATGAAGATGGATATTCAATACTGTACCAATTGGCTTTAGTACAAGTAGGAGTTGTTGAAAAATATGTCCTAAAGTCAATCATCAGTCTATTTTTTGGTTATGCTATTTGATATAATTATATATAAATTAATTAATAAAATATTTATTTGATATTTTTATCATAAACTTATACATCTTCTATATCGAACTTCTGTATTATGATGAAAGTCCTTAAGACTATTTTAAATCGATAAAGGAGGATTTATCATTTAGTTTTTAAATGAGTTGGCGACCAAATGATATGCTATTATTAGGAAATAGACATATCAAGTGTAGATCATTGTGTGCCATACAGGTTGGTTGTCCTCTTAATCAAAGAGCATGGAGATGTTGATATGGCATACAGATGAAATGTAGGAGTATATTTCACTAAATATGACCAACTTTGGAGCACTCTACTGTCAAGAGTCACTCTAAAGGGATATGGGTATAAGTATCCCTCCGATCTGAGATCACCACAGTGACTTGCAAGTAACTCACTGTGCTTTGATGCCAGACTAACTAAATTTTTAATTCAGAATTGAAAAATTTTTGGGCACGATCAAGTACTTGTGAAGTCGGTGCGTGAGTCAAGATAGAATTGACCACTCCAAGAGATTGGAGAGAATGCTTTGTGTTTCAATTTAGTAAGACCTTGGCCAGGGCAATCCTTATAAGGAGTCACAAGATTTTATCAGGTTAAGACACATAATGGATATACTGTTAAGAGTTGACAGTTTAAACTCTATATCATCCTAGCATCAAGGGTCAAAGGATGAATTATATGGTAACTATATCCAAATAGGTTCTTAAGTATTGCTTTGCATACATTCGACCTCCAAACATCGGGTACCATTGCTAAATGGTTACTCCGATTAGTATAGAAATCAGTTTCTGTACTATTGATTTAGATTTAAATCTGTGAGATCATATACATTAGAAGTTTCTCTCTGATCACATGGCTAATCTGAAGAGTCTCAGTGGACGGAGACTCTGCTGAAGAGTCCCACTGGATGGAGACTCTAAAAAGAGTTTCACTAAACTTGGATTCTATCATTAATAGAGAATTAATTAGTAATTAGATCACTAATTAGCTAAATTTGATTGAGCATTAAAGTTTGGATCAAGTTTGATTGAATTGGATTCAATCAGGTCAGGTCTGATTTGGTTATGAGATGATTTAATCGATAAGGGAGAAATGATCCTGATTTGATCAGGTCTATGGCTTAATTAATTTATTGATTTGATCAAATTTAATTAAAGTTATAGGAGCCTAATTAGATTAGATTCATCATATTTTATTTGGATCTAATTGGATTGGGTTTGAAAGAAATCCAATTGGTTAAACCCTAGAGTCCCAAATGAGTGGGATTCTCTCCCTTGCGCCACCCAAGTTGTCTCACCCCTTTTCTGACCACATAAAATCAGTTTGTATATAAGAAAATCCAAAAATAATCCTTCTTTTGTCACCCATTAAGGATAGAAATTAGTTAGTTTTGATTTAAATTCAAATTAGTTTGAATTTCAACTTAAAACTTTATCCATATCCTTCC